>NW_027142488.1:0-235758 GCF_026170545.1 Melanerpes formicivorus | reverse complement strand
GCTGCATGGAAGGTGACAACTGAAGAACAAGCCTGAGCTCCCTGGGCAGCACATTCCAATGGCCAATCACACTTTCTGGGAAGAATTTCTTCCTCACATCCAGCCTAAACCTCCCTGGCACAGCTTGAGACTGTGTCCTCTTGTTCTGTCACAGGTTGTCTGGGAGAAGAGACCAACCCCCTCCTGGCTACAGCCTCCCTTCAGGTAGTTGTAGACGGCAATAAGTCTCCCCTGAGCCTTCTCCTTTCAAGGCTAAACCCCAGCTCCCTCAGCCACTCCTCATAGGGCTTGTGCTCCAGACCCCTCACCAGCCTCATTGCTTTTGCAACAAGGTGTTCAAGGCCAGGTTGGACAACGCCTTGAGAAACCTTGGACAGTGGAAGGTGTCCCTGTCCATTGCAGGGGGGTTGGAACTGGATGATTTTTTAAGATCCCTTCCAACCCAATCCCTTCAATGAACTATGAATCTGTGTCCCCTGGGTGAGCTCAGCCACATAAATCCCAGAGCCACAGAAAGACTCTTCCAGGAGCTGGAAGAAGCGACAGCCTCCAGCCTTGTGTGGCCCAGATTGGCTGTCTTTGGTTTGTAAAGCTGCAGAGTGTTGAATTTCTGAGAAACCATCTCGTGCTGCCAACAACAACAAATGGCTCCCTGCCCGCCGAGCCGGAGCCTGTCGGGAGGAGAGCGCTGCTGTCTGTTTGTCTTACCCTCTGACTCCCTTTCAACAATCCACTCCAAAATGCTGTTGTCATCTTCCCCAGCCCCCCAAAATGCCTGCCCTCTGACACTGGTTTTTCACTGCTGGAGCACTTCAGGTGTCAGAAGAGGACTTAGGAAGCCCAGAGCTGCTGAAGAGCCAGCACATTAGCTGACGCTGAGATGTTTCTGTGCTGTGCCGGATCTGTTCTGCTGCCCAGGGCTGTCAATACTTGCTGGTACAATTGATTCCATCAGGGTGATAATGACAGCTATAGATCGTTCCCAAGTGCAGCGGCTGCCTGTGATCTCGCAGCTTTCATAGCAGCTTCCCAAACCCCAGTGTAGACTGTTCTCAGAAAAGAGCAGTGCGGTGAGAGCTGAGCAGCCTGCTGGAATCATAGAATTGTTTCAGCTGGAGAAGTCCTCTAAGATCACTGAATCCAACCATTAACCCAACACCATCATGGCCATTAAACCATGCCCCCAAGTGCCGTGTCCACATGCTTCTTGAACACCTCCAGGGATGGGGACTCTACCACCTCCCTGGGCAGCCTGTTCCAATGCCTGACCACTCTTGCAGGAAAGAAAATTTTCTCTTGTCTAACCTAAACCTCTCCTGGGGCAATTTCAGGCCATTTCCTCTTGTTCTATTGCTAAGGAGAGGAGACCAAACCTCAGGAAAGAAATTGTTCCTCATGTTCCCTGGTGTAATTTCAGGCCATTTCCTCTTCCCAGAGAAGAGATGGACCCCCCACCTGGCTCCAATCTCCTTTCAGGCAGTTGTAGAGAGCCAGAAGGTCTCCCCTCAGCATCCTTTTCTCCACGCTAAACAACCCCAGTTTCCTCAGCCACTCCTCACCAGACCTGTTCTCCAGACCCTTCACCAGCTTCATTGTCCTGCTCTGTTAGGAGCAGTCCCTGCACTCTGACAGTAATGCTTGGCCCTCAGAGCTGCAAGCAAGTGAAAGGCAGGCAGCAAGATGCACACATCAGGACAGTAGGCAGGAGCTTTGGACTTGCCTCCACTAAAGAAAGTCATTAGGATGATTTCCATATTCAGAGTGATCTTCTCCCAGTCTGCTTTGTTAGGGTTCATGGGACAGAAATCTGCACAAAGACCACTTCAACTAGAGCCAGGAGTCAGAGTGCCTTACCCAGTTAACACTCGCTTCTTTCAGACCAGGCACGTGCAAGATCCTTAACTCACTGCAGGAAAAACAAATGGTGGAACCCACCTGTGCAAAGAAAAGGCTTTTCAGAGAAACATCAGCCCGCCCATTCAGTTTAAGCCCCTTCTTTTGCCAGACCTGATTCTGTTGGCTTTACCATGTCTCCTCCTGCCTGGCCACCTTCCCACACAGGAACTAGTGCCTGGAGAAGGAAATCAACAAACGTCGCTCCTGCTCCAGAGAGGAGAGGAGAGGAGAGGAGAGGAGAGGAGAGGAGAGGGAGAGGAGAGGAGAGGAGAGGAGAGGGAGAGGAGAGGAGAGGAGAGGAGAGGAGGAGGAGAGGAGAGAGAGGAGAGGAGAGGAGGAGAGGAGAGGAGAGGAGAGGAGAGGAGAGGAGAGGAGAGGAGAGGAGGAGAGGAGAGGAGAGGAGAGGAGAGGAGAGGAGAGAGAGGAGAGGAGAGGAGAGGAGAGGAGAGGAGAGGAGAGGAGAGGAGAGGAGAGGAGAGGAGAGGAGAGGAGAGGAGAGGAGAGGAGAGGAGAGGAGAGGAGAGGAGAGGAGAGGAGAGGAGAGGAGAGGAGGGAGAGGAGAGGAGGAGGAGAGGAGAGGAGAGGAGAGGAGAGGAGAGGAGAGGAGAGGAGAGGAGAGGAGAGGAGAGGAGAGGAGAGGAGAGGAGAGGAGAGGAGAGGAGAGAGGAGAGGAGAGGAGAGGAGAGGAGAGGAGAGGAGAGGAGAGGAGAGGAGAGGAGAGGAGAGGAAGAGGGAGAGGAGAGGAGAGGAGAGAGAGGAGAGGAGAGGAGAGGAGAGGAGAGGAGAGGAGAGGAGAGGAGAGGAGGAGAGGAGAGGAGAGGAGAGGAGAGGAGAGGAGAGGAGAGGAGAGGAGAGGAGAGGAGAGGAGAGGAAGAGGAGAGGAGAGGGAGAGGAGAGGGGAGGAGAGGGAGGGGAGGGGAGGGGAGGGGAGGGGAGGGGAGGGGAGGGGAGGGGAGGGGGAGGGGAGGGGAGGGGAGGGAGAGGGGAGGGGAGGGGAGGGAGGGGAAGGGGAGGGGAGGGGAGGGGAGGGGAGGGGAGGGGAGGGGAGGGGAGGGGAGGGGAGGGGGGAGGGGAGGGGAGTGGGAGGGGAGGGGAGGGGAGGGGAGGGGAGGGGGAGGGGAGGGGAGGGGAGGGGAGGGGAGGGGAGGGGAGGGGAGGGGAGGGGAGGGGGAGGGGAGGGGAGGGGAGGGGAGGGTGGGAGGGGGAGGGGAGGGGAGGGGAGGGGAGGGTGAGGGGAGGGGAGGGGAGGGGAGAGGAGAGGAGAGGAGAGGAGAGGAGAGGAGAGGAGAGGAGAGGAGAGGAGAGGAGAGGAGAGGAGAGAGGACCAGGTTGGAAGAGACCTTCAAGATCATTGCGTCCAACCTATCATCCAACACCACCTAATCAACTAAACCATGCAACCAAGCACCCTGTCAAGTCTCCTCCTGAACATCTCCAGTGATGGCGATTCCACCACCTCCCCGGGCATGGGCCCCAAGGCTGGCTGCCCTATATAGGCTAGAGACAGGTTCTGCAGTCTGTAGAGAGGAATGGCAATCAAGGTGGATGTGATCCCATTCATCCTGTTTAATATCTTCATCAATGACCTGGATGAGGGGATTGAGTTCGTCATCAGTAAATTTGCAGATGACACCAAGTTGGGAGCAGGTGTTGATCTGTTAGATGGTAGAAGGGTTCCCCAGAGGGACCTTGACCGTCTGGACAAATGGGCAGAGTCCAACATGATGGCATTCAACAAGTCCAAGTGCCATGTGCTGCACCTTGGTCACAGCAACCCCATGCTGGGGTCCCATGCTGCAAAAAAGAAAGGGACCTGGGGGTGTTGGTTGACAGCTGACTGAACATGAGCCAGTAGTGTGCCCAAGTGGCCAAGAAGGCCAATGGCATCCTGGCATGCATCAAGAATAGTGTGGCCAGCAGAAGCAGGGAAGTCATTGTGCCCTGTACTCTGCACTGGTTAGGCCACGCCTTGAGTCCTGTGTCCAGTTCTGGGCCACTCAGTTTAAGAAGGACATTGAGACACTTGAACATGTCCAGAGAAGGGCAACGAGGCTGGGGAGAGGCCTCAAGCACAAGCCCTATGAGGAGAGTCTGAGGGAGCTGGGATTGTTTAGCCTGGAAAAAGAGGAAGCTCAGGGAGACCTTATTGCTCTCTACAATTACCTGAAAGGTGGTTGTAGCAGGAGGAGGTTGGTCTCTTCTTCCAGGCAATCAGCACCAGAACAAGAGGCCACAGTCTCAAGCTACTCCAGGGGAAGTTTAGCCTTGAGGTGAGGAGAAAGTTCTTCACAGAGAGAGTTGTTAGCCATTGGAATGTGCTGCCCAGGGAGGTGGTGGAGTCACACTCCCTGGAGGTGTTCAAAAGGGATTGGATGTGGTACTTGGTGCCATGGTTTAGTAGTCATGAAGTCTTGGGTGACAGGTTGTACTTGATGATCCTTGAGGTCTTTTCCAACCTATTGATTCTATGATTCTATGTTCCTTTGGTGGAGGTGTGCAGATGGTGCCTCACAAGCAAGAATCACAGGCATGAATGATTCTAAGGGGGAGCTAGGACTGTCTTCATCTTCTGAGGCTGGGTGCCAAGCTGAAAGTGTGATCTCCTCTCACAAAGCTGGTGCTGAGGACATTAGGTTGTCAAGAACTGCCACGCGATTCATTCCACCTGCTCTTGCTTCCATTGGCTTGTTTGCTGTATCCAGCCATTAATGGAACCACCTGAAGACTGAAAGGAACTCTGAATCTGTATTTATTTAAATGACCTTCACTGCTTCAAAATATCTGCCTCAGGTTCCCATCACAAGCTGGTGAGCCGGTGGATGAAAAGCAGGGTTGTCATGCACCGATATCCACACATTAAATTATTCATCCTAATTGCTATCTAAAGCTTTGCAATATTTGTTAATTTGATAAGAATACATTCTTCTCCGCTTTTTCCTCTTTCATGGAGGCAAACAGCATTGAAATATTGGAAAATTAAGTAAGAAAAGGGATACGTTGTGCTTCTTGTGGTGAGAATATTCACTGGAGACACACAAAGTTTCAATGTTAATGTCTCTGCATCACTACTCCCTGCATGCTAAAATAGGTTTGGAAATGCTTGAAAGGTTAAAGCTTTTGCAAATTATGAAACCAGACCATTTTGGAGCTATAAATCCTGCTCATCAGGGACAGTTGTTCTCGTGTAAAACCTCATGTTTTCTTGAGAGACCCAGCTGAATATTTATGCCCAGCACATCAAACACGAGGAAGGCGGAGGTTGGCTGGGCTGTTGTGGGTATTTAAGAGTTTGCTGTTGATAATTAAATCTAGAAGCTATAATTAGTCACTTACCCAAACTGGAGTGTCCAGTTTTCCCTTGTTTACCCTTCCAGCACAGGACTGGTCATGCTGCCCAGGGAGGCAGTGGTATCACCGTCCCTGGAGGTGTTCACAAAACACATGGACATGGCACTTTGGGATATGGTTTAATGGCCATGGGGCTGTTGGGTTAATGATGGAATGGAATGGAATGGAATGGAATGGAATGGAATGGAATGGAATGGAATGGAATGGAATGGAATGGAATGGAATGGAATGGAATGGAATGGAATGGAATAGACCAGGTTGGAAGAGACCTTCAAGATCATTGTGTCCAACCTATAATGGGGCAGTTGGTCTGTTCTCCTAGGCAACCAGCAACAGAACAAGGGGACACAGTCTCAAGTTGTTCCAGGGGAGGTTCAGGCTGGACATTAGGAAGATGTTCTTCACAGAGAAAGTGATTGGCCGTTGGAATGGGCTGCCCAGGGAGGTGGTGGAGTCTCTGGAGATCTTCAAGAAAAGACTGGATGAGGCACTTAGTGATTGGATTGGGCTGGGTGATAGGTTGGACTGGATGATCTTGGAGGTCTCTTCCAACTTGCTTGATTCTATGATTGGACTCAATGACCTTAGAGGTCTACTCCAACTGAAACAATTCTGTGATTCTCCCAGGGAGAACATAAAACCCTTCACTAGGGCAGTGCAGACCACCTATAAGTCACTCCAGCCACATGCTCCCCAAAGTGATGGAAATATACCAGCTAAGTCCAGAGCTCTCCACTGCTCTTTGAAACTCAACCCCACTCACCACTCCTGTCTTTGTCTTCCTGGCTCTGTCAACACCTCCCTTCCCACAGGAGCCATCCTGTGGGAAGCCTGTGCTCTCACCAAATCCATTTCTTCTTAAACAAACACCTTCCTCACACAGTGAGACAAAATCCAGAGAAAGAGGAAAAGAAAGAAAGGGAAAAAACAAAGCAACAACAAACACCTGCCCCTCCCATCCCCTCCACAAACACCTCCAGCACCCAACCACTGTTTGTGGCTCTCCTGACTCTGGTAAGCAGGAGCAGAAGGTATGGATTTATTGATCTGGTTGTTGCAGGGGGATTTGTAAACATCTTCTTGGCTCAGAGCAGTCTCTCTTGGTCTTACTGCTGCTTTCCCAAACAGAAACAAAACAATTCAGGCCCTTGTTGGGGAAGTTTAAACTGTCATGTACCACCCTGAACCTTCTGCTGCTCTGAGACTTTCTGACTCATTTTGCAGGATGCAATAGCCCATTTCTGCCTGTTTTGTCTTTCATCTCCTGCCTCTCAGCAGAACATGAGCAGAATGCATACAGATAAGAGCATCTGCACACCAAAAATCCCATCCCTACATCCCACCCTGAAAACAAACTCCTCTGTTCCAAACTGCATTCATCCACCTGCAGGATGAGTTCTGCTGCTGTCTTCTCCTGAGCCCCCTTCCCTCCTCACCTACAAGGCACAGTGCAGCAGCTGTTGACAGCACATCTCACTGTCACAATACCAGCGGAGCACCCGAGACTGACACCAGGAAACACAAAGGAATAGGTAGTTCCCAAAGGAATGTTTGACATCACTGCCACGATGCAGGCAGTGGTGCACTGCAGAACACCAAAAATTAAGACTTCTGTTTCCTCTGGGAACAGAAACTGCCTGTGGCATCTTGCCAGGAAGCACTGCATCCAGCTGGGTCTCCTATGACACAGAGCCACTGCACCATCTTCAAACATCTAGATGGAAAAGTCTTGCCCTGAGCCTCAGTGCCTGAGCTAGGACCCAAGAGATGGGGCTGTTGGAAGTTCTGGAGTCCTGCATCGTTAGAGCCCTTTTCACATGGTATTTTCTCCAGCACTTTACCCTGGGCAAAACTGATTGAAGGTCTTGCTGACACGGGCACTTTCTCTTTGTTTGTAGCAGAGACAAGTAATAGTCCTGAACCATGTCTCACTCCTACCCTGGAACCCTGCACTGACTGTTTTCATGGAGAGAATGAAATCCAGCCTGGCCATGTCAAGATGGAGATGAAGTCTCACACAACTGCTCAGAACAAGTTCAATTTGTTCTCCCTGAATGAGATGAGTGGAGAAACATTTTCTCTGGAGGAAGGTGAAGAATTAGCTGTGGGTGTGCAACCCAAAGCCTTGAGCTGCCTTGGGACCCCTGCTCAGCAGGAGCAGTAAGACTGCTTCCATCTCCCCTCTGAGAGGAGCGCCTGAACAGCACTTAAAATAGAAACTAAGGGTTGGGGTTTACCAGACAACAGCTGGAATGAGATGTGGCTTAAATGCAGAATTCTAATCTCCTAGAAGGGAGGATTGGATTGAGAGGAACCCATTTCCCCACAGCCTGGGGTTTTGGTCCTCTTCTCCCATGTTGTTTAATTGATAGCATCTATAGCAGGTGTCTTCTGCTATCAACCAGTCAAAGCATCATTGCTGCTTCCTTCCTATCACCACACACAGGAGGCACAAATCACAGGATGGTTTAGGTTAGAAGGGACCTTAAAGATCCTCTAGTTCCAACCCCCTGCCATGGCAGAGACACTTCCCATTAGACTATGTTGCTCAAGGCCCTGTCCAGCCTGGCTTTGGAGCCCCTACAGATTGCCTGGGCAACCTGTTCCAGTACCTTGCCACCCTCATGGGGAAGAATTTCTTCCCAATATCTGATCTGAATCACAAAGGCAGAAATTTCTCTTTTGTGTGCATTTGTATGAGCTGAGCCACTCACTGCTGAAATTACCACAGCTTTAGATCACATTTTCTGAAATCAAGATGTTGTTTTCCTTAAGCCATTGATGCATTATGGGCTGGGGGGAGCAGGCTCAGCCATTGCACCAGCAGCATCTGCAGATCTTGGTCCCCAAGGAGGCAGTTCACTATTCCTGTCACGCCATCGTCTCACCCAGGAGATCCCCAGCTTCACCACAGCAGGCAAAGGCACTGCCTCACAGAGCAGAGGGGAAACTAGCACTGTCCTCTGTGTCCAGCACTGTGTCTGCAGGTCCCTCCAGAATTGCTCTTCTTGTCCTCCACAGCTCCCACAGCAGCAGGGGTTGAGCAGGGTGCAGGTCAGGCAGCCGCACAGGGCTGGTGGGAGCTGCAAAGCTACACAGAGCTGTAGACAGGGATGACATCAGTCCTGCAGCCCCCAGCTCTGCACACAGAGGAGCCCTCCATTGCCTTCATAGATTCATAGGCTGGGTTGAGCTTGGAAGGGACCTTGAATATCTTTGATTTCTGAACCCCCTGCCACAAATAGGGACATCTCCCACTGGACCAGTCCAAATCTCCCCTTCCTCAAGCTTCAGTCCACTCCCTCCCTTCATCCACACCTTGTCTCCCCACTCAGAGCCCTGAGATAACAGCACACAGCAGGAGCTTCCCAGCTCTTTCCAGTCAGTGCAATCATCTTGTAACCCGAGGGCCCTTGCAGGTCTGTCACTGGTGAGGCATTTTCTCACCCAATGAGTCCTGCTACCTTACACAAAGGTGACTGTGCTGACCCCACAGCTCAGTCACAGACAATGGCAGCTGGAGCAGGGACAGAGCCTGCCTTCATACAGGCAGTCAGAGAACTCATCCTGCCTCCTACCTGCCCTGCAGAGACCTCAGCCTCCACAACCTGCTGTAAACAGCAGCCAAAGAAAAGGAAAAAAAGCCAGAGACCATCAGAAATGACCCCACTGCTGTATGGGAGCACAGGAGAAACAGAGACAGCTGCGACCCGAGGCCAGGGCTACTTAATTGCACCTTTGAACACGAAGACACAGCCTTTGCCTCTTTCCTGCTGCCCTTTTCAACTGCATCTAAATACCAGAATATTTCCTCTGTGTAATGAGCTCTGTCCAACGTTCGTGTGCCTTGTTCCTCAGCTCCATCTCCTGAACCACCTCCAGACACACTGTGATCAGCCCGAGGCCAGTTCAGTCTTTTCATCTGAGCTTAGACACACACTGTCAGTGCTATCTTTGTATCCACCCATGTTCCTCTCTGGCCTTTGACAGAGGACACCAATATGATCAAGGCATCTGTAAAGACACATCTGTCTGCTTTTGGCCTTGCCAGGAGCACATGTGGTCCTTCATCCTGAATTGCGAGCAGCTCTTCTCTAACTCTGACAAGGAGCAGTTTCACCAAGTTTAACTCATGGGATAGACCCAGGCACTCATTCAGCAACCAGCTTGTCTGAGGGCTTAGAAGAGCAGCAGAGGGACATCCTTCACCTGGCAAAATCCCCCACTCACCCCTCAAATCACCCTGCAAAAACAAACAGATCAGGAGTTCCTCTGCCCATGGCAACAGAAACAGTGGACTCTCAGCTCTAAGCTCAACCATCTTTTTGCCCCTTGTCCCAGAGGGGATGATCTCCCATTGTGGAAGTCACAGAGCTTTCCCAGGATCATAGAACAAAAGAATGGCTTGGGGTGGCAGGGACCTTAAAGATCATTGTGTTCCACTCCCCCTGCTACGGGCAGGGACACCTTCCACTAGAACAGGTTGCTCAAGGCCTCATCCAAGCTGGCCTTGAACGCTTCCAGGGAGGGAACATCCACAACCTCCCCAGGCAACCTGTTCCAGTGTCTCACCACCCTCACTGTAAAGAATTTTGTTTCTTTCTTTCTTTACAGAATGATCTTGTGGAGCAGGAAAGCAGCACTACCAAAGTAGCACAGGCCAGATGATGACCAGTTGTGTGCCGCTGCACAACTGATGGTGGGATTCAGATGGGTGTGTGCTGATGGAATGTCATGGAGGGGGTACAGACCATGGCTGCAGAGGAGGAGAGGTGCTCATACCGGTATGCATTCTCAGGTGTTTGGGGGGAAAAGGCCTCTTCTAGTCTTTGTACTATAGAGTCAGAACTGCAAATCTCACTGAAAAGATTATCTGGGGGAAAGCAGAAGCTGTTTGATAGAAGGGCAGCTCTCTGTCCAGGAGCAGAACACGCTGATTCAACAGGCACTGATCAATCACTCGTCAGAAACAGCAGAGCAGCACGGCGCAGTTCCAGTGTTTCCATACACGCTGCCTGAGGGAGCTGCAGAAGCAGATTGCAAGGGTTTAGAAACACGGCTGGCAGCAGATGAAACCTCTGCCAGCTGTAGGAAACAGCCAAGAAGCAGGAGCATTACCACCACCATCCCTCATTCAGGAAAACAGTCTTGAAGAAGTTGCTGCAGCCAAATGTGATGTCTGGCTCTGGCTTCACTCTCACCTAAACCAATCTGTTTTCTGCATGGCACGATGGAGTGTGAGATCTTTGGTCTGAAATCCTCCCACTTCCATTTCCTCCCAGTTTGGCATCCACCCACTGTAGCTTTTGAATGGGCTAGTGTGAAGTTAAGGGTTCCTGCGCCCCTTGGGGCTCAGCTTTCTTCTCAGACCTCCAGGGGCAGGGTGAGGGCTTTTGGCCCCCAGACATCCTGCAGCCTTACAGAGCGTTTTTCTCTAAGAGCTTTTCCGCTGCTGGAATCCTCCAGCCTAATTTTGTGTGTGCTACACCCTAGGAGACAGCTGCCTTTGCTCAGGCCCTAGAATAGCTCTTTCTGGCTTTCAACTCGAGCTCTGGCTGTGAGAACATCCAGCAGCTTTCATATCTGCAGGACAATCCAGATTATTTTCATGCTTTGCTATGGAGATCGCCACATTGCAGAGCAATTAACAGTGAAACATCAGCACCACGGCAAAGATGAAAGCACAGCTTCTGTCCTGGGGACAGACAGTGTTTCCCCACCATTCCAAAGTGTTTTGCAATGTCTGGCTCCTTCCTGGGAAGACAGCCCCATGCTTCAGTGCCATGGAAGCAGGTCTGCAGGCTCCTCTCTGTCTGCAAAATCCCACCTGCCCACTCAGACTGTGAGGTGCTCCCCTGGAATCTATGAACTGGAAGCATGAGGGGCCTGCTGGAAAATCCATGATTCTTCCCACTCACTACAACAGCCATGATGTAAGCTCACTCTAAAACAGTCTGTGTCCCCACAGGTCTGTTCCAGCCTTACAGAGAGGAAGTCAGGCACAGCATGGCTTTTCTTGCAGAATCACAGCATGGTTTGAAGGGACCTTAAAGATCATCTAGTTCCAAACCCCCTGCTATGGGCAGGGACACCTTCCACTAGACAAGGTTCCTCAAGGCCTCATCCAACCTGTCCTAGAACACCTTCAAGGAGGGGGCATCCACAACCTGCTCTTTGTCCCCAGCTGAAGAACCAAAGGCAGGCTGGATGGGGATTTCAGCAATATGGTCCAGTGGAAGGTATCTCTGCAGGAGGGGAAGGCAGGGGGGAAGGGGTTGGAACTAGACAATCTTGGAGGTCCCTTCCAACCCAAGCTATTCCATGATTCTATCATCCAGAATAACCCTTACACAGACAAGCTCGGAGCCAAGGACAGGAACAAGTAGATGTCCCAACCCTGGAAACATTCCAGGTTGGGTTGGACAAAGTTCTGAGCAACCTGATCTGTTTACACATGACCCTACTTACTTTAGGGTATGTAGGCTAGATGACCTTTAAAGGTCCCTCCCACCCAGGCCGCTCTGTTTCCATGAATTACACATTCCACAGCACAAGTCCCTCAGCCTCATAACCAGCCACCTCCCACCCTCTCTTCACATCCTGTGGTTTCCAGTGCTCCTTTGTTTTACTTTCAGGTGGTAGCATTTCAGTCAGGAGAGAGAGAGAGAGACAAGTGTTAGCACAGTCGTGTGGTCAAGGCAAACGTTTCCAAGGGCAGTAAAAGCCTCAGATGGCACACAACCGTTGGTGAGGATCCACACTGCCAGCTGTCCACGAGAATCACACAGAGAGAGAAATAAAACCCAAACACTTCACCCAAACCACAGGTCTGCTGTGTCGCTCTTTCATCCTTGGCTCAGCCCACCACAGAGAAAAGCTGCTTTAAAAGCAGAGCACCTCCATCCACTTCAGAAGAGGACAGCAAGGGCAGGAGGCAGGTTCTGAAGCGTTAATGCACAGGGATCTCTCTGCTACATGAGGTTATTAATTTGTGCCACAACTGCATAATTAATGCCTGGCCCCATCTCAGGCTCTTTCAAACCTATTCCCAGGCTGCACAGGAGTTGTTGGGGCTAATGAACTAAACAGTTTGATGTTGATGAATCACGGTTCTGCCCATCAATATTAAAACACCGCCAGAGGTGCGCTTTCCACTTGGGGTCCCGAACGCCTGGATTGCGGCGGTGTCAGAAAGGCAGAGGCGATGTTTTCCAAGCCACAGTGCAAAGGCAGAAGCCTCCAAGCTTTGTTTCCAGATTATTTTTGTTTGCTTTCTTCCAGCCGAGCAGTGACAAGAACATACGGCATCCAGCAAGCCTTCAGAGTTATCAATAATAGCATCTGAAATGGAGAAATCCAGTTACTCAGGAAACCTCGAGTCAAAACGAGTTTGTTCCTTGGACTATGATTAATGTGGTAAGTGGTAGCAGATGGTAAATGCTCCTAGAAGCCTCTGCTCTCAGAAGAAGTGTGAATTATTTCAAAGCTGCAGCAAAAGGATAACAGAGTTAAGAACAAGTCCCAGCCCAGCTTAAAGGGACACATGAGCAAGGTGTACCTCAACACACAGTACTGCCAGGAGCCTTGGTGAGGGACCCCGTGGGGCCAGGTGCTGCCATCCAGCACTCTACCCCCAGGCAGGACCAGAGGCATCAAGCTGTGTTGTCTGGGGCAGCTGATGGCACACACACCATCCTGTGTGCTCCCCACATAACACAGAAGCAATCTCCTGCCTCCAGAGGAGGAGGGCAACAGCCAGTCTAAGGCAGTCAATAAACCCTGTATGGTCTCCACTGTAAATGACAGAAAACACCATTCTAGCATGAGGGAAGCCACCTGCTTGCTTAGATTTTGGCATCATGATGCCTTGTAGGCACACTGGTGTCTGGCAGTCCTGCAGCATTCCTAGCTCTGGCTTTGGTGGCAAGCACCATTTCTCCATTAAGCACACACTAATTGCTGCAGAAAGCTGGTGCTGTGGTGTTCTCCACATAGCACCATGGGCTTTGCTGTGAGCAGTTTCCATCAAAGGGCTTGTAAGAGGAGGAGACTGTGAGGCTGCTAAAAGTGACTTGATGGGCAAACACTTAGTCATGAGCTGAGCAACCCAGCAGAGGCTAGAACAGGTCATGCTTCTTTAAATAGTTTTGGGCACCACCAAGGGATCTTCTGGATCTCCATGGCAAAAACCACCTGAATCCTACCAGGACGGACACTCACTTTTGTGGTCATGCTCTGCTTGTTTTTGCAGACCTAAACCAGAACCCAGCTGCAACACAGACCACACAGCCCAAGTAATTTTTCCTGCACATCTGGAAAAGCAGCAGCCCCTGCCCCATTTCTGGAGGTACAGCCATGTGACCTTCCCTGCCCTTCACTGCAAAGACATTTCTGTGGCCTTATGCCATGAGGCTAAAGCAAAACCAAAGGCAGGAGTGAAATACCCCAGTCATGAATCATACCAAATAAGAGACACCAGTTTGATCATGTCACTCCAAGAAGGACATTGAGGTGCTGGGGTAGGTCCAGTGAAGGGCAACAAAGCTGATGAAGGGTCTGGAGAACAGGTCTGGTGTAGAGCATATGAGAGAACTGGGGTTTATTGAGCCTGGAGAGGCGGAGGCTGAGGGGACACCTTCTGGCTCTCTACAACTCCCTGAAAGGAGGTGGGAGCCAGGTGGGGGTTGCTCTCTTCTCCCAAGGAAGAAGTTATAGAACAAGAAGAAGTGGCCTGAAGTTACCCTAGGGGAGGTTTAGGTTAGACATGAGGAACAATTTCTTCCCGAAAAGGGATGTCAAGCCCTGGAACAGGCTGCCCAGGGCCATGGTGAAGTCCCCATCCCTGGAGGGGTTTCAAAGCCATGGAAAGTGGTGCTGAGGGGCATGGTTTGGTGGTGACCTGGCAGTGCTGGGTTAGTGGTTGGATTCAATAATCTTACAGTTCTCTTCCAATCAAAACAATTCTGTGATTCCATGATATGCCCCACCAACAAAAACAATTCTGTGATAAGCCCCACCGCCTTAGCGTGGGGGAGCAGAGCCTGGGCACTGCCCAGCTGGCTGAGCAGCAGCACACAGCTGCAGATGCCTGCCTGGCACCAGCCCAGCAGGGACACAAACCACAACTCTCAGCATCTCTTGGTGCTCTGCCCTCTCATGCTGACCACTGCTGGCCACCTCAGCACCAGCCATCTTTGTTCTTTAATGGCCCAATAAATCCATTTCTTGCACACTTGCAAGTCCCAGCAGCCTGCTTCCAAGCCCTTGAGGATAGTAACAACAGCTAGGTAAGAGACACATGGGGCACAGGGGGACAACAAAACCATGGGAGTAGGGTTTGGTAGCAGGAAGCAGGGAGCAGCAGGTCTGAGCTGCAGAGTTTACGGTTAAGAAAATTGGGATTGTGGCCTGCTCAAGAGCCACACACAGGGATGGAGAAGAGGCTGAAAAGGCCTGGAAGAGCAACTCCCTGGAGGCCCAACTGGGTCTGGCTGAACAGGGAGACAGAGGAGAGCAATTAGCTAATGACAGAAGTGGCCAGAAGATGCTGTCGGTTTTGCTGATCCTCACCACTGCTTTAGCAGCGCTTGCTGAGGTGGTGGAAATTCAGCAAGATCAGCTGCCCAAAGCCAGAGAGGGCTTGTGCACCACTGCCCTAGTTCATGAATTAAAGGGGGAGGGAAGGGGGGAAAGAAAAAAAAGAAGAAGAAGAATTAGAAAGACAAGATGAAGGACATCTACTCTGCCTTGGTATGTCAGGTGGAGGCTTCTCCGAGGTACAAAATGAACAGTCCGGGAAGAATCACGAGCCAAAGCAGATCTGAATCCCCAGAGCAAGGAGAAATCACTACTTCGTTATGGATTTCCTCCAAGGGGAAAAAAATGCATCATGAGGTAGCACAAATAAAGCACCAGCAATAAATGTGACCTCTCTGCACGGCTCGGCGAGCTCAGGTCCTCATCATGTCATGGCACAGCTATGGCTGCTGCGTGAAGGGCAAGCCAAGGAGATCTGGAGATGCAAGCAGGGACAAAGCAGGATCTGATGGTGGTGACAAATGCAGATCTGTCAGGCTGGCCATACAGAAAATCCATAGGGAATTGGGGGGGACTCGCCATAACTATTTAGTGGCCACGGCAGCGTTAGGCTGATGGTTGGACTCCAAGATCTTAGAAGCCTTTTCCAACTGGCACAATTCTGTGATTTCATTGTATCATAGTATCATAGTATCAGACAGGGTTGGAAGGGACCACAAGGATCATCTAATTCCAACCCCCCTGACATGGGCAGGGACACCCCACACTAGATCAGCCTGGCCAGAGCCTCATCCAGCCTGCTCTTAAACACCTCCAGGGATGGGGCCTCAACCACCTCCCTGGACAACCCATTCCAGGGCTTCACCACTCTCATGGGGAAGAACCTCCTCCTCACATCCACCCCGAATCTCCCCACCTCCACCTTCATTCCATTCCCCCTAGTCCTATCACTACCTGAGATCCTGAGAAGTCCCTTCCCAGCCTTCTTGTAGGCCCCCTTCAGATACTGGAAGGCCACCATTAGGTCACCTCAGAGCCTTCTCTTCTCCAGGTTGAACAGCCCCAACTCCTTCAGTCTGTCCTCATAGGAGAGTTGCTCCAGCCCTCTGATCATCCTTGTGGCACTTCTCTGGACACCTTCCAGCACATCCATATCCCTCTTGTAATAGGAGCTCCAGAACTGGACACAGTACTCCAGGTGGGGTCTCACTAGAGCTGTAGTAGAGGGGGAGAATCACCTCCCTTGACCTGCTGGCCACACTGCTCTTGATTTAATTTAAAACAGAAAGCAAAGATTTAGTTGAATTGTTTTACAAGGAGAAAGTACTTAAAAGTGATGAGAGGTCTGCTGCTTCTGCAACCTCCCTGCTCAAAAGGTCACAAAAATGAAGCTGCTTTGGCTGGAAAAAAACTTGAAGACCGAGTCCAACCATTCTCTATCTCTACCTAGGCTGCTGTTAAATCATGTCCTTCAGCACCACAACTCTGTCTCTTTGAAAAACCTCCAGGGATGAGTATTCAACTACCTCCCCAGGGACTCTGTTCCAGTGTTGCAGAACCCTTTCATGGAAGAATTTTCTTCTAATGCCCAACCTAAACCTGCCCTGGCGAGACTTGAGGCCATTTCCTCTCATCCTACCACTTGTTGCTAGGGTGAAGAGATCAAGACCCACTTGGCTACAGCCTCCCTTCAGGGATCTGTAGAGAGCCAGAAGGTCTCTCCCCAGCCTCCATTTCTCCAGACTGAACAACCCCAGTTTCCTCATTTGCTGTCTCACCAGACCTCTTCTCCAGACCCTTCACCAGCTTTTTTGCCCTTCCAGGAGACATCCCACCATCTCAATGGCCTTGGAGTGCAGGGCCCAAAACTGAATAAAGCCACCACCAAGGCCTGTGCCTAGCCCAAGTTTGTTGGGTTTGAGCTCCCACCAGCTGGCTTTTGCTAGGCTTTATTTCTGCTGGATTACAGGAGCTGTTGAGAGATGTTTGTATTTCAAGCTGCCAGCTTTGCAAACCTCTCCAAGGCTCTGACAGCTGAGCCAAGTTTCTTCCAGGGAACAGGGGAAGCACAAGCTCCAAATAATAGACTTGGTGCCTGAAACTTAATCTTCAGTGACACCTGCACAAACAGAATCCCTTCAGAGGCATTGCTGAGTGATAACTGACCAGACACAGAAGCGGAGACAACTGAAGATGCTGCAGGAGATAGCTCATCTCTCTGCTCCCACTGCATGGGGGCTACAGCAGCAGAAGGGTTAAAAATAGTGCAGACAGGGTTTGTGTCACTTGGGCTGCTCCAAGGGAAGGAATTGCTCTGCAAAGTGCCCTTTAAGCACATCAGTGATTCCCTTTCCCCCACCAAGAGGTGTGTCACAGATGATGAGGACAAGGGGCCAGTCCCCGGTGGCTGCACCCAAATGCAGCAGCCTCACAGGGGTGATGTGGCTGTCACTCCCCTGAAGATGTTGAGGGGACAGGCGACAGGATAGCATGAGCAGTCCTGCCAAGGCAATTTCCCAGGCTCTTCACACCCAGTTTAGACTGGATATTAGGAAGAAATTCTCCACAGTAAGGGTGGTGAGACACTGAAACAAGTTGCCCAGAGAAGTGAATGCCCCCTCCCTAGAGGTGTTCAAGGCCAGCTTGGACAGGGCCTTGAGCAACCTGGTCTAGTGGGTGATGTACCTACCCATGACAAGGGGGTTGGAACTACATGATCTTGAAGGTCCCTTCCAATCCAATACATTCTATGATTCTAAGTCACTGACAGCTGGAAGGCAAACCACACTGCTCTCCCCAGCATCCCTCCAGTGAGGCAGCAGGAGGAAAGAGCAGGTTCCTCAGCTGGGCTCAGCAATCTTAAATGTCTTTTCCAACCGAAATAATTCTGTGACTCCGTGATCCTGCCCCAGGGCCACTCACTGCTCACCTGCAGCATCACCCCAGCAGACCCAGCTCCTCTCCAGCACAGCAGCTCCCAGGTACTCATGCAGAAAATGCAGTGAAGCCAATTATTTAGTGTTTGTGGCTCTGTGAAATCTCTGCTCAAACTGACAAATTGACCAGAAAAACAAGCGAGGCGCTTCCCACCCTCCCCGTGCCTTTGAGCAGCAGCTCGCTCCGCACCAAGCTCTCCTGCAGCAGGCAGAGGAGCTCCTTTGAACAGGGACTGGAGTGCTACCCATACCTGGGAGAAACCTTAATTGGATATAAGAAAAGATTTTGTATATTCAGTGTAAAGGAGACTAAGCCACTTAGAAAAGGATCAAACAAATCCTCTGAAGTGGGCCAGGATCACTTGATCAGCACTTGGTGTTTTCACACTCAGAGGAGGGGTTTTTTTCCCTCCATTTGAGGAGGTGCTCCAGTTAAGCCATAGCTTGAAGCCTTTTGTGCCCACTGATGGAAACGGGATGGTATCGTCCCTGCTGCAGGAATTAGGAGCCTCATGGGCAAACCCTGTCCTCCTGAGGTTTAGAGCACAGAACTGGGGAATGCACTGCAGCCTGTCCAGGAAGGACCAGCTCAGGACATGAGAAATGGGGCAGCATCCCCTCCTTTTATTCCCACCTCTGGCCATCTGGACCAGGAAGCTGCATCTCTGCTTCAGGTTGATCCTCTGGTCTGCAGCTGGCAACTGCACAGGCACGTCAGCCCTGGAAGACCCCCACTGCATGGTGCACCCAGGGCCTGAGGACTCCTTCCCAGCTTGGGATGCACAAGCATATCCCATGGTGTGGTGCAACCAGCACTGGAGCACCCTCTCCCCAGCTTGAGAAGGGTAGATTTAGAATGGATATTAGGAAGACATTATTTACACTGAGGGTGTTGAGACACTGGAACAGGTTGCTCAGGGAGGTTCAAGGCCAGGTTGGATGAGGCTTTGAGCAACTTGGGATAGTGGAAGGTGTCCCTGCCCATGGCAGAGGGGTTGGAACTAGATGACCTTTAAGGTCCCTTCCCACCTGCACTATTCTATGAATCTATGAATTTCTTTTCATATATGCTGGACTGCACTGAAAACCCTTTCAGGAGAGAGCCTTACTGAAGTGCCAGCTGGAGACCAAAGTCCTGTGCACAGACAAGCTCATCTCTGAGGTCCCTCTTCCTAAGAGCACTGCACTAGGCACAAGGGCTTCTCTGGTTTTGTGTTGCTCGAGGCAGGCTAGTTCTTCCTGCTCATCTGAAAAGCCAAGGAGTTAGGCCTTTCCCTTACTTACAAAAAAGTTAACCTCCCCACTGTCCCAGCATCACCATGCTATGACCCTACCAAATGGCCTCCCTGTTGCATCATTTTGCTGGGCATGGCAGCAGCAGGCAGGAACCCTTCCAATCACTGTGGTTTGTTACTCCTTCATCTCTGCTTCAGCTAAAACACCTCTGGAAATTAGCAACGTTTCATTCAGACTCTAGCTGGAGATGAGTTCTTTTTGCCTGGTCTCTTCCCCACATGCCCAAAGGCACCCACAGGGCAATGGCTGTTTTGTGTGCTTGACTGGGAGTGTTTCTCAGGCCCCCTTCTAAGTTCCATCAGCAGTTTCTTTCCCCACAGAAGCCAGAGTCCCACAGCCACAGAAATGAGCTGCAAGCCATCAGCCTTCTCCTTGGGCATGCTCCCTGTCCCCATGGTCCTGCTGCTTCATGCACTGTACTGTGACACTTCTGATGGCACGGGGATGCTCTCCATGAGTGATACAGCTGCCTGTCCCCATGGCCATGGTCCTGCTGTGCCATGCCCAGCACCCCAATGACACAAGCAATGCCACCACCAAGAGAAGAGACCCACCAGTCTCCCACACCTCACTGACTACCTCCCTCAGTGGGGGTTTCCACCAACGACGCCACAAATTCATTAATTGTCACTCTTCCAAGGACCAGAATTCTGCTGCTTCCAGATGCCAGTGTGTTTGACTCACTGTGCCATCCCTAGTGCTCCCTCTGGAGAGGAACAGCACAGATCCATATGCCCAACAGTTTGGAGCAGCCCGATCACAGATTTTCCATCAATATCTGTGGGAAGCTGTGAAGGGTTTGCACATCAGCTCTGTGGCTGTTCCATGCATGCACTCGGCTCTGCACCTGCTTTCCTACCAAAAACCTCCAACAGAAACAGCCAAAGAGGAAAATTCCTGCAGCAAGATGAGTTCTCTAAGTTCTCTAAGCCCTCAGCCATTACATAAGTTAAACCAGAGAGGGAGAGTGATTATTCATATGCTTAAAATAAGCTGTACTTTAAATCTTCTCTTCACTGAAATGCCACCAAGACGAAAATATGAAGCCATTTCACAGGAGATGCATCCTGAGAGGAAGCACAGCTGCCACCAGCCTCTGTAAATAACCATTTTCTGTTGATGCTCTCCATGTCTGTTTATAACCATGCAAGCTGATCGCTTCCACGAGTTTACAAAACAATCCCAGGGAATGGCTTGTGAGTTACGCACCAAAGTTACACACCACTCCAGTTGTGGACTGGAGGCAGCTGCCCTTCAAAGGATGATTGGATGCTCTCTCCTGTGCCCAGGAGGGCTTGGTCTTTGTTCAGACATTCTTCAGCCTCACCAGCTCAAACACTAATCCAGCAGTCAGGAAATACAGAGTTACCTTTCTCACAGAATCCTAGCATGGTGGGGCTCAAAAGGGACCTCTGGAGATCACCCAGTCTAACTCACCCACAGCAGCTTGCCCAGAATCACAATGGCCAGGTGGATCTTGAATCTCTCCAGAGAAGGAGACTCCACAAACTCTCTGGGCAGCCTGCTCCAGGGCTCCAGCACCCTCACAACAAACAAGTTCCTCCTCATCTTCAGATGAAAACTCCTGGGTTCCAGTTTGTGCCCATTGCTCCTTGTCCTGTCACTGGGCCACCACTGAGAAGAGTCTGGCCTCATCCTCTTGTCCCTCACAGGCCCCTTAGCTCTTTCTGAGGATTCAGAAGATCCTCCCTGGGGCTCCTCTTCTGCAGCTAGATAGCCCCAGTGCTCTCAGCCTTTCCTCTTCACAGTGATGCTCGAGGCTCCTCAGCATCTTTGGAGCCTTCACTGAACTATCTCCAGTAGTTCCCTGTTCCTCTCAAACTGGGGAGTCCAGAACTGGACCCAGGACTCCAGATATGGCCACTCTAAGACAGAGCAGAGGGGAAGAAGAACCTCCCTTGGCCTGCTGGCCACACTCTTTTTCATGTGGTCTGGGAGACCATTGGCCTTCTTGGCCATGAGGACATGTTACTGGCTCATAGTGAACTTGTCATCTGCCAGCATCCCCAAGTCTCTCTCCCAACAGCTGATTCCCAGCAGGTCTGCCTCTCATCCATACTGGTGCAGGGGGTTAATCCTCCCTAGGTGCAGGACCCTACACTTGTCCTTGTTAAGCTTCATGAGGTTCCCCTCTGCGCAGCTGCCCAGCCTGGCCAGATCTCGCTGGAAGACAGCACAGCCTGATGGGATGTAAGCCATTGCTCCCAGCTTAGTGTCCTGAGCGAAATGGCTGAGGGCCCTCTCTGCCCCTGCATCCAGGTTGCTGATGAAGATGTTGAACTTTCTCCCATGAGAAGTTCAGAAGACAAGCCCCACTGCAGGCAGATGACACAGTTAAAGACAACTCTTGCCTCAGCACCAAGACACTGTACACACAAGCCTGCAGTGAGGTCCTGGCCATCGGACGCTCACTTTCCCTCTCTCCACATCTCAGCCAGCTGGTGCAGCAGCAGAGTTTTTCCCTTTAATGAACTCAAGGACAATTAGCAGGGATCACCCAGTGGAACCTGAGACACCTCAGAGGCAGCATTATGGGGGCCATAAAAGTACTCACACTTCATTTGTTCTGCTCCAGACCTTGTTAGGGGCAGCAGGCAGCGCAGGACTCAGGCGCAGGAATTTACTGCTGGACTAATTAACATTTTTCCCAGCCTAATCAAAAAATGAGGAGCAGTTATTATTAGCCCAGCTCCAGAAGCACTCACTAACAGACTCCAAATTGTCTAATCATGGTTTAAAAATTCATCACAAATACGGCAAAAGCCTCACTGGGTGAATTCCTTGGTGCTTCCCAAGCAGGAGCTCCCCAGCCCTGGGCTCTGCTCTTAGCAGACCCCATCCCAGGCTGCCAGCACCCTCCTGCATTGGACCCCATCACAGCTTCATTAGTGGTGGGATCACAGATGGCTCACACCAAGCAGCCCAGCTTCTTGTTAGCACAAGAGCAGTTAAAGCACAGCCAAAAGAAACCCAGGCAACGTGCGCCCCACCACGGGCCAGCTGCTGTCCTGGGGCAAACACACTGACACTGTCCCACCCCACCAGTGCAGGGCCTGAGACCATCTGTACATACAGAGCCCTGGGCAGATCTTTAGCAATAGCAGAATTAAAACTAACAAGGAAACTAAACTTGTGGCCTCTCAGTGTTTCAAGGGGCCAATTCTGAAAACTGGGAACAGGCTTTTGAGAAGGGCCTGTTGTGACAGGATAAGGGGTGAAGGTTTGAACTAAAAGAGGGAGATTCAGAATGATGCTGAGCGTAGCGAGACCCTGGGTCAGGTTGTCCAGAGAAGAAGGAGATGCCCTATCCCTTGACCCATTGCAGGTCAAGTTGTTTGGGGCTTTAAGCAATCTGCACTAGTTGCAGATGTTCCTGCTGACTGCAGGGGGTTGGACTGGAAGAGCTTTAGAGGTCTCTTCCCACCCAAAACATCCTATGACATTTGGTGAGGAAAAGCATCAAGAAAAGCTGAGCTGTTATACAATGGGATATGAGGTCTTAGGTTGACAGTTGGACTTGATGATCTCAAAAATCTCTTCCAACTGGTACAATCCTATGGTTCTGCAGTCACCATCCCTGGAGGTGTTCAAGAGGGGATTGGACGTGGCACTTTGTGCCATCATTTAGTAATCATGAGGTCTTGGGTGACAGGTTGGACTTGATGATCTTTGAGGTCTCTTCCAACCTTATTGGTTCTATGATTCTATGGTTCTATGATTCTATGATGGGAAAGATCATATGATGGGAGGAAACAGCAGCAGAACAATGGCTGGAGGTCCCAGACAGCACAGAGCCCTGTACAACACCTCCGTCCCATATTTTTTGCTCCCTGCTTACCTCTAACCAGGGCCTCTGGAAAGAGCTGAGCACCCCATTTGGACATGGTGGTGTGACAGGCACCCACCAGCACCCTGCCCTCTGGGACTGGTTCACCACTGATGTTGTGTCAGGCTTGAAACAACCAGCCAGGTGTTGCTAGAGGAGCAAATAGCAGTGCAGAAAACTGCTCAGATGAGCATGCAGCACTGCAATGATAGTTGGACTCGATGATCTTAGAGGTCTTTTCCAACCAAAACAGTTCTATGATTCTATCTCACATCTCAGCTAATTGTTGGGCTAATTAATAGTTTCCTTTGATTTAGAAATATTTTAATGCAACATGCTCACAGTTTCCACCCAGCTGCTTTGGCAGCAGCACTTCAGAGAGCAGACTGTGCCAACCAGCTTGTTGTGTCCTCAGCAGAGCCTTCGGAGCTGCCCGGAGGAAGCTGCCCAGAGCTAGGCTGCAGTGAAGAGCTGGGCTGCAGTGAGGAGCTGGGCTGCAGGCTCCTCACCGGCCGACGCCGGCAGGGGGTATGAATGTAAATGCTGTCTGCTCAGACATGCAGGCTGTCTGCTGCCATCCCTGTCAAAGCCACGGGATCCACATTTGATATTCTGTAAGGATTTTCTGATGGAAAGTAACTCCAAAGGGATGACTAAATTACTTTTCATCCCAGCTTGGATTTATGACTTTCTCAAACATCACATGGAGGCATCCGCCTGCCTCTGGGGCTTTTTTCACCCTTCCAAGGTCAGGAAACGTTTTCAGTCCAACTTTACTTGTAAACAGCCAGGAACACAGCATTTCTAGTGTTTTTTTAAGCAAAGTATCTGTGATGAGCAGTATGAAAGTTTATGAAGAGAACTAAAAGCAAAATGTTAACACAATCCATCACAGACTCTTGTCAAAGTTGGGCTGGCCACCAGAGGAGGGCCAGAGGCTCTCCATGAAGCCCTTTGCCTGTCCAAAGGGAAGAGAAAGGAAAGAAGGGAAAGAGACTGATGAGGTGGAAAGAAACTCAACCAACTGGGGTGGAAAGAATAATTCCATGGAACAGAGACACAGAGACACAAACCAAGAGCCAAGCCAATCCCTGAAGGTAATGATGGCACCATTGGCACCACTGATGCTGGGGGCAGGCACTGGGCAAGTCCCAGACTGGACTCAGCAGCAGATGGGAACTGGATTCAGGAGCTGAGTTCTGGGAGTAGATTCAGGAGCACAGGGATCGGGATGGAAGGCAGAAGGGACAGAGTCTTCCTGGGACAGTGGCCAGGGAAGAAGAGGCTTGGCCCCAGGGATCACTCAGCTTGCTTCTGAAGATGCCATCCATGGGATGCAATCCCTTGTTGGGCAGTTGAGGGTCACCTGTCTTGGCCACTCCTCTCCACGGGTGCCACTTCTGAATTCCTGCCCCCCCGAGGTGGGGCACAAGCTGTGGCAGTGCCCTTGGAGTGCAAAGGAGCAAGTGTCAGGCAGAGCTCTTGTGAAGCCCAGCCCTTTTGAAGAGCTCTCCCCATCAGCTTCTTCCTGCTAGAAGCAGCCCCTGGCTGGACAAACCTGCCCTGAACTTCAGAAAGTGTCTCAGTGAGCAGACACTGATCTGGGAACTCACAGCACTGACAAGACCCAGCTCTGCTCAGCCTGAATCAGGACATAAGCCCAGAAGAACTTTCCATTAAACCCCACACAAGGTCTCATATCAGCCAATAACCTGATGGCAGCCACAGCTCAACCAGCAGCAGTCAAATGCTGTTTTTCATGTGGTATCATAGTGCAGGAGATGCAACAGCTACTCTGCTCACCTGGGCTTTGGCAGCTCACAGCACAAGGTTCATTTCTCAGACTCAAATGCAGCACATGGAGCTAAGCCTGTGCAGGACAGCAGGTCTAGCCCATGGGGACCTGGCTTGTTCCCTTCATCAGAGTAAGCTGGTACCTTCCCCAGATGATCAGGAGCAGCTGGTGGGAAGTCATCTGGTCTGCAGATGGGCTGGGTGTGGAACAGGATGGTGCTGGGTGTGAGCCAGGAGATGTGCAAGTCACCAGAAAACTCCTGGCTGAGGCTCAAGTGGGTCAAGTGTCTGACATGACCAGGCACCTTCCTCCCAGTCCACACTGTTTGGTTTCACCTGCTCTCTGCCCCACACAGCTCTGCCCACAGGGTCCTCAGCACCAGGGCAGGATGCTGGCCCCTGCCCTGCTCCTCCAGCAGCACCAACTTGTGCCTGGGGCTCACACTGAGGAATGCCCATGCCTGGCACTTGGGTCCCACCTTACAGTTCTGATGCATAAAACTGAGAGTGCAGATTCCATGCCCAGAGGACTCTGTCTCTCCATCCATCACCATTTCTGCCCAGTTTGAGTCTCCTGTCACCAGCAGAGGTGCTGGGGGCATATCTCCCTTCAGTCCAGCTGAAGATGCTGAGGGCAAATGCCCCCACAGAAAAAAGCCTGTCAGTGGAGATTGATTTTCCTAACAGGTTGTGATGGGAAAATGTGTTTGTGAGGAGTTTGCTGTCAGTGAGAGCAGCAGAGGGGAACACCAGAGAGCTGCAGAGGTTCGAGCCAGCAAAGGGGCAGGAAAGTAAGTTCCTGAGAAAAAATAAAACAGCTGGTTATCCCACCTTTGAAATAGCTGAGGCCACTGTGGGAAAGGCTCCAAGCCCACTTCTAAAATACACAAAGTGCTTCTCATGTAAGTGTCCCTTTTCGGTGCCTCATTGATTCTGAGTAAGGAGGAATGATGCTGAGATACATTTAAAGCAGAAGAAGAGATACCAAAGTGAAGAAACTAAAGCACATTTTGGGGAGGGAAAAGGAAAACCACGCAAGATAAGATGTGAGAGCTGCTAAAGACAACAGCTTGTTTTTTTTCCTCATCAAGTAGTTAGCTCACCACAGAGATGATCTGGAACAACAGAAAGCCACCAGCTGCTCCTGCCTACCCTATTTCACCTGAAGTGGTTTTGTTGCCTCAGGCATGGGCTGGCAGCTGAGGGAGAAGGGAAGAGGCTGGATATGAACAGCCACAGTCTGCACCATGGCCGCCTTCATGAAGCTATCAGTGAGAAGGGAACAAGGGAGACACCTGGCCCTTGCTCTGCAGGGTGTTGGCAGGGCCAAGCAGCAGCTTGATGCTCAGAGATGGTGGTAGTGGGTGGGTACACTCCTCATCATGTCCTCCCTCAGTGAAAAGAGGTGCTGCCTGGTTCAGAAGCACCTGCTTGTGGCCCTGCTCCAAGGATGCTCCAAGGCAGGGATCCAGCATGGTTCAGCCTTGTCCCCACCCAGTACAGCCAGTCAGATGCCCTGCACATCTGGGGCTGGGCCTCAGCAGGGTAAGGAGAGCAGAGCTGAGACATCCCACTCTGCACAGCCCTTCCTCCCTTCCCTTGGGTACTGCCAGGCCATCAGGTGCCCTGAGAGCTTTGCTGTGCTGCAGAGCACCCGTGGATCCCACATCCCCAGGGAGATGGAGATTTGATGTACCTCAAGGGTACAGAGCCTACTCTGTTGCTTTTTCTCCCTTTAAAGCACAAGTTTGTGTCTGGAAATTGAAGAGCTTTTGCCTGCATCAGAGGTGGGATGGGTTTTACTATTTGACCATGCAAGGTTGGAAGCTAACAGAAAAAAGCACCACCTTTTTCACTGCATCCCTAGCTCCTCCACATAAAAATTACAACATGCAGCCCTCTGCAAGCCCCTGATCAGCTCAGCTCAGTCCTCTGCTTTAAAATTACACTCTTTCTTTTAAGGCATTGCAGGGGTTTGGTCTTCCAAATGGAGCCCCCCTCCTCAGCCAGCTGAGCTGGGTGCACTGAGCAGATGGAAGGCACCGAGGACACGGATCCCAGGGCTGGAAGTGCCTACCCAGGACAGAGTCACTGCTGGAGCTGGACCCTGCTTCCTGCAGGGAGATGAGGAACCATTTGGGATTCTCCTGAACAAAGTGTCTGGGGGGAAGGAGGGAGCTTGTTAAAATAGAAATCCTGGGCAGCTTCACTCTGAAATCTGTTGAGCAAAAGCAACCCATCATGACTGAGCACCCACTCAGCAGTCACTGCTGTCTCCACATGCTCAGAGCTGCTCTGCATGGCAATAACTGCTTCATCCCAAGTGACAGCACTGCTCGTGCTTCATGCCACAGACACACTTCATGCAAAGCAGAAGGCAAATGCCTGAAGGATTAATGGTTGGACTTGATGATCTCAAAGGTCTTTTCCAACCAAAACGGCTCTATAGTTGCAAATGCCTTTGGATAATGTCTCAAATTAGAGCTTATTCCAGACACTTGATTCTTCTTCACAGTTGTTTCTGAGGTCAGAACCAAGTGGGGAGAACAACTGCATGGAAGCAAGTCGAGTAGGCTCCTCCCAGGCTCAGCAACGTTGGGAGGACAGACAGCACAGCAAGCAGAGTGGCTTCTGGGGTGGTACCTAAACACATGAGCAAGTGAAATGTGGGGGAACCACATTCACACAGCCCAGCATGATTCTGCCACAGTAGAGATACAAACTTCAGAGCCTTCAGCCTGAAGAAGTCACATGAGTTGAAAGCCACCTGCATGGTGACCACTGCCATTCCCACAGAGTTCCATAGTGGAGCATCACAGGCACTCACCTCCTTGTTGGTACAGTGAAATATGTCTAGAAAGGGGCCCCAAGACGCAAGCCCAGTCTTTGCAGTGTTTCTGACCTTTAAGATCATCAAGCCCAACCATCAACCCAGCACTGCCAGGCTGCCACTAAACCATGTCCCTCAGCACATCTCCACAGTTGTGAAAGCCTTCCACCACTGCCCTGGGCAACCTGTTCCAGTGTTCGACTACCCTCATGGTGCAAAACATATTCTTAACATCCAGTCTAAATCTGCTCTTCTCTAGCTTGAAGCCCTTACCCCTCATCCCATCACCACTGCCCTGGGCAGCCTGTTCCAGGACTTGACAACCATTTCGGAGAAGACATTGTTCTTCATGTCCAACCTAAACCTCCCCTGGTGCAACTTGAGGCCATTTCCTCTTGTCCTGTCACTTGTTGTTTGGGACAAGAGACCAACCCTCGCCTGGCTTAAATCTCCTTTCAGGGAGCTGTAGAGTGCAATGAGGTCTCCCCTCAGGCTCTCTTCTCCAGACTAAACAACCTCAGGTCCCTCAGCCACTCTTCACCAGACCTATGCTCTAGACCCTTTGCTAGCTTCATTGCCCTTCTCTAGACCCACTCCAGCATCTTGCAAGCCAGCCCAAGGTGAGACATTGCAGCTGGAGTGGTGAGACGGGACAAAGGGAAGCCTTTTTAACCACAGGGCAGTGTGTTGCTCAGCAACAGGAGCCCTGTGTACTGGGGTCTCTTGTTTTACTGCTCCATAAATGTCTACCTTGTCTTCTGAAAACCACTATTCTCTCAGTAGCTGAACTCCCTTTTCCCATACATTCCTTCAAAAGGGACTTCCAGTGGGATTTCAGACTCTTCCCCTGGATCCACTTCAAGGAAACTGTGGGTGGCACAGTGTGACAAGAGGCTTCATCCACTGACGTGCTCCTCATTTGGCATGCTGGGCAAAATCGCTGCTTAAGAGCAGCAAAGGCAAGTGCAAGGGGCTGTGAACAGGGGAGGAGGAAGAAGTCCTCCGTTTGTTTGGTTTCCTTCCAAAAGCAGAAGGCTCCTGTTTAAAGGGAAGTTCTTCTTACTGCAGAAAGATGAAACCACAGGAAATGGCCTCAGAGATCCCTGCCCAGGCAGGACCTGTGCAGAGCCTTGAAGAGCTGCAGACCCTTGCAGAAGTGTCTGCTCTGGAAGAAGTCCCCTAAAGACCTCACAGTCCTCCAGAGAGAGGTGGCTCAGGCATCCAGCCCCACCATCTCAGCAATTCTCAGTTCTCTGCTCCAGGCCCCCTGCTCTGCAAACCCACAATGTGCTTCCCCATCCATCACCAACACCAAGTAGGTTATTGCTTTCCTTTTTCAGCCACCACTCCTCTTTTGCCCCTCAAACACATTTGGAGACTTTGAGCATTCGTTAGAGCAGCCTGACAGTACTGGAAGGGAGATGCAGGAGAGATGGAGGGGGACTTTTTACAGGGGCACGTGATGATGAGACAAGGGCCAACACCCTTCAACTGGAAAAGGGTAGCTTTAGGAAGAAGTTCATGACTGTGAGGGTGGTGAAGTACTGGAACAGGTTGCCCAGGGATGTCATGGATGCTTCATCTCTGGGAGTGTTGAATGCCAGGTTGGATGAGGCTATCCTGGTCTAGTTGAGGATGTACCTGCTAGCTGCCCAGGGTTGGTCTAGATGACCTTCAAAGGTCCCTTCAAACCCAACAAAAAATAGTGAGTGCAGTGGGGTCCAGAGGAGAGCAACAAGACTGGTGAAGGGACTGGAGGGAAAGTCTTATGAGGAGAGGCTGAGGGAGCTGGGGGTGTTCAGCCTGGAGAAGAGGAGATTCAGGGGGAACCTTATTACACTCTACAACTACCTGAAGGGAAGTTGTAGTGAAGTGGGGCTCAGGCTCTTCTTCCGGGCAACTTGTAACAAGACAAGAGGGCATGGCCTGAAGCTGTGCCAGGGGAGGTTTAGGTAGGATGTTAGGAAGCACTTCCTCATGGAAAGGGTAATTGGACACTGGAATGGACTGCCCAGGGAGGTGGTGGGGTTGCCATCCCTGGAGGTGTTTAAGGAAAGATTGCATGTGGCACTTAATGACATGGTCTAGTCAGTGTGGTGGTGGTGAGTCATAGGCTGGACCTGATGATCTCAGAGGTCTATTCTAGCCCCAATACATCTGTGATTCTGTGGTATGATATTTGATAGCCACATAGTCCCAGGTGCTGAGTGTGACCATGGAAGCACTCCTGGGCTGTGGGGCTCTGCATCCTGCCTGGCTGCAGGCTGAGCAGGAGCAGCCATGGTCAGAATAGGTTTGAGGCTCAGGTGAGTGCCCATCCATGCACTGGGAAGCACAAGGCCTGCTGGAAAGGAATAAAACATTAGGTTCCAACACTGGCTTCCCTCCAGCTTCCCAGCAGCTGAGGGGCTTCCAGCAATGGAGAGCGTGGCAGGATGAAGATGCCACATGCTGCTCCTGCTGGGTCACAGCCCCTCCTCACACAGCAGTGCTGCTGACAGGGCTAGGCACACACAGTTGGTGCTAATGGCTGTGCATTAATTAGTTCAGGAGCAGCTGAAGCCTACATGTCTGGGCGGCCAGCAAAAGAACACATTGGGTGTGTGATACACAGATTTGTGTCTGAGACCCAACATGGAATAAACACACATTGACCTTGGCTTCTCACTGATCCAGGAAGAACAACCGATCCACAACCACATCTGTGTGGTGAGTTTGGATGGGGACAGGTAGCAGGGGCAGTTTGACATCAGGAGCTCTCACACCGCATGAGCAGAGCCTGCTGAGATCTGCTGGCTGCGCCTCACAGCCGCATTCCCTCCAGAGCAGCCAGGACACCTCAGACAGATCCCTCCCAGCGAGGAACCCATTTTCTTCTGCAAGGTGATTTCTGAATATTTCCACCTACCAATTTCTCCTTTCAGCATCACAAAAATTGGTGTTTCCTTCTGTCTCGAGGCATTTGATGGAAGAGCTGGCAGGTCTGACCCCACAGGTGAACCACACCAAACCCACCATGCCCTCAATGCAGAAGAAAAGCCTCCCCTCTTCACCTGCAGCACTTTTTAGACCTTAGTTTAGCATACAGTCATGGAATGGGTTGGGTTGGAAGGGACCTTAAAGATTGTCTAGTTCCAAACCCTTGCCATGGATAGGAACACCTTCCACATGAACAGGTTGCTCCAGGTCAGTCTAAACCCCAGGTCAGAGCTTAGAAGTCTTCTGAGAAAGCTTCTTGCTTTCCAGAAGGTATTTTGATGTAATTGCAAGATAAATGTTCTTCGAAGTGTTCTCCTTCCGCCTACCTGTCAGAACTGGTTTCAACCTGACAGAAATGCTAAAGACATATTTGATTTTAAAATTTCCTCTGGTTTTGGTGAAAGTCACAACAACTTACTTGTAGGGGAAAGAAATTTCTCCTGTGAGGGGGCTGTGAAGGCTGCAGGGTTTGGAGGGAAGCCCAGAGCATTGCACACCCACCCAGCCTGGGAACTCTGCTGAGAAGCCATGGGCTGTGCTGGGGCTTGCAGATAGCTTGATGTAGGTATGAGAGGGGGGAGGAAACACAGGAGCTGATGCCTCCAGGCCAGCACCCAGAGATATGCTTGCCTGGCTGGGCCCCTCCTCACACCATCCCCATGATCCTATTGTGCACAGGCCCCCTGCACTGCCACCCTTCACACCCTCACAAATGTAAAATCAAACCAACAAAGAGGAGAACAATCCTTCAGCCTCTCTTCTACAGCCAAGGAGACAGCTCAGTGGGCTGGGTTCACTTGGCCAGCAGCAGACGTAGGTTATCAGGAGTCCTGCTTTTTCACAGCAACAGAAGCAAAAACTCAACAGGCTTGGACCATTCCATCACACAAAGGAGTGGAGCCCACCTCACCTCACCTGAGGGTGAGGCCCAGGCAGATGGAGCTGCTTCTCTTGCACAGCACCATTTCTCTCTAAGTACCTGAAATTGCCACTTAGCAGAGCCAGGAGCCCTGATGCCCATGCAGGAACGTCACTGATGTGCATCTTCAGCTTCCCACAATCTGTTAGGACACCAAAGTCCAGAAGTTGTGTGCATCTGAGCTAGTGACAGCAGAGTGGCTTTTGCACACTGCATGAGCAGAGCAGAGCAGTCAGCCTGGCAGGGATCAGCCATGTGGCATAAGGAGTCATCAAATGCTGGGGATCCCTGAAGCCAGGGCACAGCCCCCCAGCACCACTGGCCAAGGCTCCACTTGGATGAAAACCCAGGGAGGGCAGGAGGTGCTGGTAGGAGCTGCTAGCAGGAGGGAACGGGGATGGCTCTCCATTGAGCCGGTCTCTGGCCATGAGTGCAAGCAGGACCTGAGGCAGCTGCACCTGCCAGAGCTGGGCTTGGGGGTCACAGAGCTGCTGGAAAGAAGCTGCTCACACAAACCCTTCCAAAGCACCAATACTGGCCTGGGCACAGGTTCCTGCCCACTTGTGCAGTGTGGCACAAGTCAGAGACACCAAAGGCTCTGGGCCTGCCTTCCTTCCTCTGGCACCAGCAGCACTTGGGCAGAGTCTTCATCACCCACCACTGAGGAAGAGGCTGCCCAGGAGGGGCTCTGGGATGGTGTTTCCTCCTTCTCATCCCAGGAAGGCAGGCAGGCTCCTTTCGTGGGGGTCAGGCTGCTCCACCACCCTCTGTAAATTGCCCACTGCAGAATCCTCCAACCTATCACTCATCCAGACTCCCTCCCAGCTTCAGCTGGGGCACTCACACCCAACAGTGGGTTGGGCTGCAGGCTGGCAGTGGCACAGCTGGTTTCCACCACCCCCCTCTCTCCAGCTGCAGCAGTTTGGGCTCCATCATCTGGGAAAAATCACAGTCTGAGTGAAACCCCTGAAGATAGAGCAAGCACCCCAGGGGGACTTTGGAAAGGCAGGTGCTGCTGGGGATGCTGCACTCACTTTGCCACTGATTCCTGTCCAGACTCACACTGAACCTGGACAGGGCCTTGGAAGGTCTTCCAAAAAATCCCCTGAGGCTGTGCCAGGCTGGGAGAGGCTTCTGGCCCTCCTCCAGCCCCGTGCCCCAAGGCAGCCATCATACTGGTGCTGGCAAAGACTTCTGCTGGCCTGTGTGTGAAAGAGACCCTTACCAATGTTTCTGTAGAAGAGGCCAGAGATACACCAGCACAGATCTACAGCACAGGAAGATACCAGGGGTTTACCTGAAGTGGTGTTCACCTTGACTCACCTCTTCTCTGCGAGTGAGCTGTGGGTGCACCATGAACAGCTACCAAGTGGTGCCAATGCCAAGCCTGATGACAAGCTGGTATGAGAAACTCACCAGTGCTACACCTGCCCATTTAAGAAAACCACACAACTGACAGCCCAAATGTTGAAGCAACTGATGTGGACAGAGAGATGAAAGCAGGGGGAGGTGCCATTCCTGAAGAGCTGTGTTGTCATCTCCTCTGTGGGTGTCTGTGTAACCCCCAACCCATCAGTCCAAGTCAACACAGGGTGATGTGACCCCCTGACCCAGGCAGGATTGTTCCCTGGAAAGTGAAGTGATCTAACCCAGCATAGGCATTACCTTTGGTCAGGACCACCCCCTTGGTCCTGCACTGAAATGCAGAATTGTCCAGGTGGGATGGGACACCCAAAGAGGTCTCTGCCCCTGCCCAGCATGGGACCAGCTTTGGGCTCAAACCAAGTCGCTCACACCTTTGCTCTGTGGGGTCTCAAAAACCTCCACGGGCAGAGGTCTTATAGGCTTTTCTCTCCACTTTCTTGCCCTTTGCTCTCCACACCCTTTTTGCCCAACCCTTGGGTCAGCAGCTGGTGTGGCAATACAGGACACACAGCTCCCACCTCTCCCTGGCCTTCTCCAGAGGCTGCACAAAATGCTGAAACCCAAACTCCCTGTTTATCTCACTGAGGTTCAGGAAAGGTTCAGCCTCAGCAGTGAATTACCCACTGCCAGCACATTTGTCCTCAGAGACAGACAGTGGCAAGACATCAGGCAGGGCACAGGTCAGATTCCACCTATTTTGCAGATCAGCAGGGTTTTAGGACTTTAAAGGCCAGACAGTTTTTAGGGATGAAAAGTCCCAAATGATGACTACTTAACCACAGAGAAGAGAATGACCATTTAGGAGCTGAGAAGCACGAGCATGGGCACAGCTGTGGATGCAGCATCCTGAAATTATTCCAAAGGGCAAAAGCATTTCCCATGGAACTGGGAAAGGGGTTGTCATGTCACCAGTGAAGTGTCTGCAGCAAGGCAGGGACAGCAGCACAGTGACATCCTCTTTGTCTCACACATTTGTTAATGTTTGGTAGGACTCTTCTAGAAGCCTGTTATGACAACCACCACCTTGTGTCTACCAGCCCACCTCAGATCTTGTGTCCAAAAGCTAATTTGTAGACAAAAATGACCAGGAAATATCTGTATTTCTGTGAAAACAAGGCTCAAAGGGAAATTCCCAGCTAGATCTCCCTCACACATTGTGGGGCTGCAAGAGCTGACTGCCCACTGCAACATCTGGTCTCTCCACAACGAAGAGGGGAGATGGGGTTGTTTAGCCTGGAGAAGAGGAGGCTCAGGGGAGACCTTATTGCTGTCTACAACTACCTGAAGGGTGGTTGTAGCCAGAAGGGGGTTGGTCTCTTCTCCCAGGCAATCAGCACCAGAACAAGAGGACACAGTCTCAAGCTGTGCCAGGGGAAGTTTAGGCTGGAGGTGAGGAGAAAGTTCTTCACAGAGAGAGTTGTTAGCCATTGGAATGTGCTGCCCAGGGAGGTGGTGGAGTCACCATCCCTGGGGGTGTTCAAGAGGGGACTGGACGTGGAACTTGGTGCCATGGTTTAGTAGTCATGAGGTCTTGGGTGACAGGTTGTACTTGATGATCCTTGAGGTCTCTTCCAACCTTATTGATTCTATGATTCTAAGAGTCTATGTTGGGCTGCCCAGGAGCCTGAGCTCCCCAGAAGGCTGCTGGGATGAAGTGTGCGTGCTTCGTCTCCATCTACTTGTCCTGGACCACTGCCTTGCCACCAGCACCTCAGTGCCTATAAACACCATTTCCTGACCTTTCTCCACCTACTAAGTAAAGCATTCAGCCATTCATTTACTTTGGTGAGCACCTGAGATGAGATCTTGAGCACCGAATGGTGTCAGACCCATGGAGTCAATCACAGAAAAAGCATTACAGGAACACCTCTTGTCCCGGACTGGGCAGAAGATGCTGACATATGGATGTATCATCAGGTGCAGCACCACCAGGAGCTAAGAAAATGCTGTTTGTAAGCCAGAATTTCCTCCAGCTTTATTATCTGAGATAATTTGCATGAATCTTCAGTAAGTGCCCAAGTTCTGGGTCTCCCTAATAGGTCATTATCGATATGATGATACTCCTCTAAACTCTCGGTGTATGGATGAAATGCAACAAAAGCTACCCTAGGAGAAGCAGCCCCCTTGGTGGTCCCACCAATGGGACTATTCCTGACAGGCTACAGCTGGCATGCTCTGCTCCAGGGTTTTCCTCCACAGTTTGGTTCACAGTATCAGCAAGCTCCACCACAGTTAAAGCTACGTTTCCCACCAAGATGGGGCTGACAGGTAGAACTTAGCTTGCCAATTAATTAAAGGGTTGTGGAAAGGAAGCAGCAAGGGAAAAGCAGCTCTGCTGTGTGCATGAAAGGCTGAAATTGGAGCTATTGAGTGAGGTGACAACGTGGCATTAAGTGAGACAGACCCCCAAGATCTGCCACAGGCCATGCAGCAGGAACTGGGAGCTTGGTGCATCAAGGAGGCTTCAGCAGCTGCACAGGCTAACACGGGGTGGCAAAAGCAAGCAGCAGCCTCAAGGTTCCTCCAGCAGCTCACACCTCCAGGTGACAGATCCGCTCTGCCTGGCGGCTCTGCAGGCCTGAGTGCCATCTACTTGCTCTGAAAAAGGCCAGTAGCCCTGGAATGCCACCAGAGAAGTCACCCCACTCTGCAGTGGGAGGAAATGAGTTTTGAAGGCTCAGCTGCCACTGAACATTTTATGGAGACATAGATTCTTTGGGGCACATCCTCTTCCAGCATTCAAACCCCAGCTGCACCACACAGTGAAGGAACGGAAAAGCAATAGGTGCTGCTGTTATAATCCACATCAGACCCAGGTCATGTGCAGAGCCAGATGGATCCCTGCTCATGCTTTGCAAGAGTTAGATCCATAAGTCCAGCTCTTGATCAAAATCAGGGGGGTTCCCCTCAAATTCTCCCCTGACATGGCATCCTCGTGTGCTGGATGAAGCATGGACCACTTATCCCTGGTGGCCCTGTGGGGCCAGGCTCCACTAGTGAGCTTGGGGTCCCCGTTGCCAAGCTCAAGGTCCCCATCATTGTAAGGTGAACCCCAGCTGCCACATTAAGCTCTGCAGCCATCAGAGGAGAAAGCACAAGAGGAAACTAAAGGGTTAGGCTCCTGGCTCATGCCCAACTCTTCTCGCATGGACTGCCTTGTCCTGGAGAGGTGCTGGTCTCTGCTGGTATGGGCTGCCCAGGCTGAGGTCCATCATCCCAATGACGGTCCCATTGGGACCAGTTTGCCCCCATGAGGAGCAGTCAGACTGGGAGAACCAGATCTGCTTGGGCATCTCCATCTCCTGCCCTTTACACCATTCCCACTGCAATAATTACTTCTGCTGGCTGTTCCCTGCTCTTCAGCAGCTCCTCTGAAGCTGGCTGATGCACTGGAGCTTCACGTGAGCTGTAATTGTCTCTGTGAGCCAGATGGGCTTCTTGAGGAGGAAGAAAAGAAAAACCCTTAGTCTTATTTGAGAAGCAGGCATGACAGGGAGACCCGCTGTCATGCTGGGCTGGCAGCCTGGCCAAGAGACTGATGCAGCTGTGCAAGAGGTCCAGAGCTGCCTCCCCACCCCAATCAATCCCACATTAGGGCTGACATGGCCCAAGAGCTAGTGGCACCCCAGTGCTCAGTGCTTTGCTGTGGCAATCCTGGCACACAGTGCTACTATAACCCACCATGTCCCAGCTTCTCTGCCTGGCACAGAGAGGGGGCAGCCTGGCCATGAGACAGGCAGGGACAGCAGGCCTGGTGCCCCCAGGTCTTTCCCTGTAGCGGGCAGGGGCAGATGTTCTCACACAGGCTGGATGCGGCCCTGAGCAACCTGGTCTAGTGGAAGGTGTCCCTGCCCATGGCTGGGAGGTTAAAACTAGATGATCTTTAAGGTCCCTTCCAACCCAAACCCCTTCTGTGATTCTCACCCAGCACCAAAGGGCAAAACCAGGCATATCTCCTGTGGTATTGCTGCCAGTTACCCCAGGCAGGTGGCACCGATTGCCACAGGCTGGGACCACGACCAGGCACAACTCACTGCTCAGCAGAGCCCCAGTCCTGTGTTTGGCAGCCCCAGCCCCCAGTTTGCCCACTCAGGCTGCAGAGGCATGCGTGACCTCACACCATTGCCTGCTGGGCACAAGGACCAGCAGCAGTATGGAGCCCTGGATGCGGAGAGCAGCAGCAGGCATCGCTGGGCCCTCCAGATGAAGCATTATGCCCAGGCCATCGTAGTAAAACATTTATTTGTTCAGGTGATAGAAGCTACCATGTTTACAGTCTGTGAGCTCACCACCGGCGACACCGACCACGACTGGGGCCTGCAGCTGCTGCCACCAGAGTCCTTGTCGCTGAGTTTATAAAAACCTTGGGACAACAGGGGGGAAAAAAAAACAACAACCAGGAATTTGGACCGAATGTGGCAGATGGCAGACGGGTGACCTGTGAAGAGGGGAGGGAAGTTTATCCAACGGCACCGCCGGGCTCGGCGGCTCCCGGTGCGCACGGTGCCACGCGTCAGTCTGCGGCGAGCTGGAACCGAATGGCTTTCTGCCGGCCGAGAGCGTCGGTGCCAGCGCCGTCGGGCGGCGGAGGAGGGCAGGCATCCTGCGGGCTGGCCCCGGCTTCTGTGCAAAGAGACAAAACAGGGACAGTGAGGGGACGAGCGGCGGGACATGGCCCTTCCCCGCAGCCAATGAGCTGCCACTGGGTGGGTGGCACCAGGAGGCGCTTTGCGGGGCCAGCCCGAGCGTCGCACCACACCGACGGCCGCCCGCAGAGCTGCCCGGGTGGGGAGTGGGCTAACAGAGCCTGTTCTCAGCCCAAGCACCCCACTGGCTCCAGTGTCACCAGCACCACGAGGCTGGGATGTGGCAGGAGAAGCGTGGCAGCCAACAGCAGAAAGGGTTAACGGCGCCTGGCATCCCCAGCCTGCACTTGACCGGAACCACCACTATCCAGCTCCAGCACCAGACCGTGGTATCGCTAGCCGAAACACTCCCAGCCAGTGCCATCACCATCCGGTGCCACCGCCACCCAGAGCCACCACCAGCCAGAGCCACCACTAGCCAGTACCATCACTGGCCAGAGATACCACCAGCTCTAGCAGCAGTTGGAAGGGCTGGCACAGCGGTGCTGTCGCTCAAGGGAAAATCAAACTAACAAATCCCCCTCCTGAAAGCCCAAACCAGAACTACTTAAGGTCCTTGCTCCAGAATCAGAGTTTTCCAGTTCCTAGCTTTGCTCCTGCCCTCTCTGACCTGAGCCTTTTTCCATGGCAGGGATTCCAGCTCCTTGCAGTTTCAGAGCTCTGCACAGAACTGGAAACACCAGGAGTGAGCAGGGAATGCACAGGGGGCTGGCACTGGTCTCTGTGGAGTTTTCACCAAAAGAAAAATCACTGAAGAGAAAGCATGCTGATTGCTGGTGTTGAGTTGTCCTGCCCTGAGCTCCCACACCGTGGGCATCACTCAGGGCAGCACAAGTGGACTCTATTTATAGAGCTGATTTAATTTGGTATTCAGTGCCAAGCACGCTGTACCTGCCCATGTGCCTGATGACCAGAGGGACAATCTGTCTCTGAGGACAACAAGAGCAGCTGTGGGTGTAGCACCACAGAAGGACTTGCAGATAGAACCAGCACTGCTGCCTGGAACTCCCAGCTGGGCAGAGCTGTGGTGGGTTCCATACCCAGCCCCACCAGCACAAGCTCTGGTGCCAGGTGCAGACAGCCTGGCATGCAGCAAGGCTCAGAGGAGCACATCTACAAAAGCAAGTACAATTTCTGTGAGCAGGAGCCCACTGACTTTGCCACATTTTGCTTCTTTTAAAGCAGAACTTTGCCAGCTTATAGGGGACAGTACTGGGCAGTCTCATGGCTGTGGCCACTGCTGCCATGAGAGAGTAGCAGCACCCCCCTGCTTGCACGCAGCACCTTAGAAGAGGACAGCAAAGGCTCCTGAGCTGCTGCCACACTGATGGATGCTCCCACTCCATGCTCCCATCTCCACCACAGAGATGCCAGGTCCTCTCCAGAAGAGGCAAGAGGAGCAATAGCAGGCAAGAGCAGCTGTGACCATGACTTCTGCTGGCTGAAGCAGTCATTGGGGGAGGAGTCCTGCTCCCTCTCCAAGCAGCATCTCTGCTGTGGCTCTGGTTTGCAGTAGCACAGGAAGGGCCATGCCACACCTTCCCAAGATGGGGACTATTTGCTGTCATGGCTCAGTGTGACTCTGCTGGTCCAGGATGCTTGATGCCAGATGTGCCTCTGGCTCAGCAACCACATTCAGGTGACTGAGGAGTTACTAGAAGCCATTTTGTGCAGTCCCAAAGCACTGAGCAGGGGGGGCAGTGGGGGTTTCATGGTCTCTAGGAGGCAGAAGCATCCCTGCACTGCTGGCAGCCAGCCTCAAGCCTCCAGCAGTTCTGCAGCAGGGATGAGACTAGGACCTTGGCAGGATCCCTTGGGTGGACAGTGTGCCCCAGCAGCGAGCACCTCGTGACAGTGTGGGCAGTGGATATCCTGCTGCCAGGCCCTTCCCAGGCAGAGCAGCATGTGCCCAGGAGCCATGTCCCCTCTCCCAGGCACCGGACACACAGCCACCATGCTCCAGCTCACATGACTATGGCAGGGCTGGCCACGCAGGAACAGGGTGGCAGAAATGAAGCCAGGTGGGCACCCAGAATGGAGCAGTGCCAGGTACTCATGGTAAAGAACACAGGCAGCCAGAAAACAACCAACAGGATACACTTTTCACCCAGCAGAGCCCTGCTTCTCCAACCAGAGGTGGCTGGTCCCAGCCCACTGTTGACAGCGCACGCACACCCGGAGGAAAGGATGCGGGAAACATGAGCAGGAAGCGTGTGCCAGCAACTTTAATGAGAGTGAACATATCTGGAGTTGTCTCTCCTCCTCTGGTGCCCACGGAAAGACACCAGCTCATGGCTAAAACCTTGGTCAGTTGATTTTTCAGGAGCATCACAGGGCGCAGACCCACAGGCTGGAGGATGTCCCGGGAACAGGTCTGCACCCACGGGTCCAAGTCTCTGCAAACTCCCATCTGCAGGCTGCACCCCTTGTCCCCAACACCCCCAGACTGATAAATGTGTCAGCACCACCACCTGCCCTGGGGAACACCCTGCTTGGATCAGCTGAACCCACACTCTGGTTTTGAAAGAGTGAGCAATGCTGCATTGCCGCGCTCTGGGCAGCAACAGGCCAGCATCACCCTGGTCACAGAACAGCTCAGCACTTCTTCTGCCTCCAACCTGGCAGCCTCTGGTTTTGCAGAACAGAAAGGACAGAGAATTTCTTCCTCCACAAGGATTTCCTCACTGTGAATCGAGCCTGGATAAAGTGAAATGCCCTGCTGCAGTTACTCTGGTGGGAATGGCAGATGTCCTGCCCAGGGCATGCCCAAGGGACTCTCCTCTCCGCCCGAGAGAGGAATCTCCACAAGGGGAACCCTCTGTTGCCCAGGTCCAACCACTCCTACGCTGTTAGCAGAGAAGCAGATCAAAGGCAGGGACATATGGTCCTTCTAAGCTGCTTATACAGATGCACTGAGGACAGAACACTCAGCTCCAGCCTTTAGAAGATGATTCCTTTGAGTAAAAAAAAAAAATAAAAAATTAAACCCATGAAAATAACCCTCCTCAAGTCACAGGAAGCTGTGAATGCTTTAGCACTCTCACAAAACATCAGACACATTTACACCCAGTTGTAGACAACACACAAAGCATTTTCATTTGATGTTTTTACAGTGCACGACTCAAACACCTCACAGAAACCCTCCGGAGCTCTCCCATAGCCCAGCACTGGGTGAAGATGCTGTCTGCAGCCAGCAGCTCCTCACTGGGGCATGTGCCTCCTGCACTCAGCAGCACCTTCACTGTAAGACCACCAGACCCTGGGCACACACCACTGCTTGTGACCATGCCCTGCTTTGTAGCTGACTTCTGTGTACAGCCCCTCAACAAGAAGGTGGACTTCAGAGTAAGCTAAGGAGAGCTTGGTTTATTTATTTCATTTCTAACTTTCCCAGCAGGAAGCAGGCTTTATAATTTTGAGGTTTTCATTTCCTTTTTGGTCTCCAGATTTCCCAAGGGAAGGAAAACAGCTTTCTAAACTAGTAAAATCCTCTTTTTATTTACATCCTTTACACTACCCACACCAGACCCTGGTTTCCCAGGACAGGCAGACAAACCACGGAGAACCATCCAGGACGGCTGAGAGCAACGGCTGAGGTCACCCAGTGTGTGTCAGCCCCAAGGCGCAAAGACTCAGGGGCAGAGACTTGTGAGGCTACAGGAAATGTGCCCTGCCACAAGACAATCCCTACCACCAGAAGTTCCTCGCCATGAGACATGCCCTTCCCCAAGCCAGTCCCTGCCATGGGATTCCCTACCATGAGGTGTCATAGAATCAGAATTGTTAGGGTTGGAAGGGACCTCAAGGATCATCGCATTCCAACCCCCCTGCCATGGGCAGAGACACCTCACACTGCATCAGGTTGCCTGGCCTTAAAAACTTCCAGGGATGGAGCTTCTACCACTTCCCCGGGCAACCTGTTCCAGTGTCTCACCACCCTCATGGGGAAGAACTTCTTCTCAACATCCAATCTGAATCTACCCGTTTCTAGTTTTGTTCCGTTCCCCCTAGTCCTATCACTACCTGACACCCTAAAAAACTCCTTCCCCAGCATTCTTGTAGCCCCCTTAAGATACTGGAAGGCCACAATAAGGTCTCCTCAAAGCCTTCTCTTCTCCAGACTGAATAGCCCCAGCTCCCTCAGTTTGTCCCCAGTCATGAGATGCGCCCTGCCACAAGACACTCCCTACCATGAAATGCTCCCTGCACCAGACATCCCCTGCCATGACGGCTCTTGGGCTGGCCTGCTGGCCTGGTTAGAGCTAGGGTATCTTTGGGCATCTGCTGCAGTTATGTTGCCCTCGAGAAGAAGCAGAGGGTGTAAAATGTAACTCTTCTGTCACTTGAGCGGCCACCAAGCCCGCATCAAGTCTGTTAGTTGGCACCTGAGAATGCAATAAGTGCAGAGCTAAGCTGTCTCTAATTTAAACATCACGGCCATGTGACTATAATTAATACTAATTGATGCCTTTTCTTTAGAAGGAACAGAGCAGCAGGAGCAGGTCTGACCATCCTCCCAACACAGGGTTTCCCATGACTGTCACTTAGTGCCACGTGCTACATCCTTACTCAGTGGCCTGAACTTGCTCTGTCCCACAGGCACTGCAGCCCAACAGCAGGTTATCAACAAGACCATCTCCCAGATCCTTTACTGTGCACAGGGCTTAAGGAGAAATTGAACAAATCTTAAAAGAGTTCACAAGAAGCATGCCTCAACAGTCTAAGAGAGGAGATGGCCATCATCACCCCAATCAACCATCACTATGAGTTCCTGAATGGCTTTGGACCTGCCTGTGCAGACCTGCCCTGCAGCACCGGGGTTGATGTGCCGACCCTGCACCCCAATGCACTCTGCTCTGCACCACTGACCAAGCCACGGCTCCCTGCCCTGCAGGAGGTTCCCAGCCCTACAGAGATGACCGCCACTGCAGCTGGGCCGCAGGGCTGCTCCTACCTTTCCCATCAGCTCCCCCTGCTCATGTTTCCACCTCTGTTCTGATGGGATGGGGACATGGGACAGCCCCCGTGGCACTGACTGCGAGGCAGGAACCAGAGCAGGGAACATGGGACAGGCTCCTGCCCAATGGCTGCTGTTGAACACAGTGTGTTTCTCCAGTGCTGGCACCAGGCACAGCCATTGCTGTGGCACCCTGGGCTCTTGGACTGGGTGCTGTGAGTGGAAGGCCACCACCAGACCCAATACCCCAGAATACTTGGGTAGACCAGCACCCAGCGAGCCAGACCCCAGAGGGAGCAGAGGGACTCCTTGCCCTGATGCCCTCCTCTTGGAGAGGCTGGCAACAAGGGAAGGGCTTCTCGTACACCAGGTAACACGACAGGCTGTTGTTCTGGACAGCATCTGCCTAGAAACAAAGGCAACAACCATTGTCTGGAAAAGAAATGTACAGTCTGGGCAGTTTAAAAAATAGCATTTTACTGATTGATCCAGAAGTGGTTATTTGTTAGCTCGGAGGAAATTTCATTTCCTTTATAAAAGGCTTTTTTTCTGTGAAAACTCTCTTCTTTTCTGCGACTGCAGAACCAGGAAGCCAGTCCTAGAGTAGGGAAGGCACTGGTGCTGTTTCATGCTTTTTTTTCTTTTTTCTTTTTTCTTTTTTCTTTTTTTTTTAATTTTTTTTTTAACCCCTTAATCTTTCTCTTTTTTGTTTTGTTTTGTTTTGTTTTGAATTCTGAACGTTGCCTTCGGCTTCGATACTAAACGAACTCAAAGGAGAACCGAATGAACCCTGTGTGCTCTGGGTGGCTTTACACAGAACCCCACACGAACAAGCCATCAATCAGCAGGACAGCAGCGGACCTCCAGACCCCTTCCCCTGGGCAGAGGGAGTTTCACACACACGTTTGGCGTCTCGGTTTTTCATCAAAAATGATAACTAAACCAAAGTTTTTTAAAAAAAAAAAAAAGAAAAAAAAGGAGGGGGAAAAAAAAGAAAGAAAAAGAAAAAGAAAAAAAAAGCAGGTCACACAGTGCTTTCCAATATCCACTCAGAACTGGAGAAAGTTGCTTTTCCACTCTCCACACCGGAGCTGTCTGCCTGGAGCAGCATCCCGTTCATGGACAGGCTGCGTTTGGAGCGCAGCCCGGCCGCGCTGCGGGCGCTGCCGGGGCAGCCGGGCTCCATCAGCTGCCCGCCCAGCGAGAGCCGCCGCTTGGCACGGGTGGCGTCGGCCGGCAGTGTGAGGAACTTACTTGGCTTGGATTGTGCTCTTTTGTAGGGGGTGGTGGCGGGCACAGGGGCACAGCCTGCCAGCTGCAGGGCAGTGGAGTTGTTCCTGTTACTGTTCTGGGCCTCGGTGCTGCCCGTGGCCTCGCCCGGCGCCTCGCCGCCGGCCTTGGGCCCCGGCTTGCGCTTCTGCTTCGGGGGCCCCACCGCGCTGGCAGTCCAGGCGGGAGGCAGGGCGGAGGTAGTGGTGGCCGAGTCCTGGCCGGGGCCGCTCTCTGGCGACTGTGCCATGCCGTCGCTGCTGGCCTTGCGGCACTGGATGCCCTCTTCGTGCCCCACGGCCTGCTTGGACGCCGACTGCGACAGCGCCCCGCTGCAGCCCTGGATCTGCGCCCCGTTGGTCTGCGAGTACACGTTGCTGACCTTGGTGGCCTTCTGCTGCCCGTTGTTGTTACACACCTTGTAGCGGATCATGAGGATGATGATGAACACAAGCACCGAGGCCACGATGATCCCACCGATGATGATGATCATGGTCCCCCCCAGGAACTGGGACTGCATGAAGTGGCAGCGCACGTAGTCCTGCTCAGTGGTGAACTGGGTGCAGCCCACCACTCTGGTGGCCGTGAGCGAGGTGATCCCGTCGTCATAGATGGCCAGCACGCACAGGTCGTAGGCAGTCCCGGCGGCCAGGTTGTTGACCAGGAAGGTTTTGCTTGTGGGAGGTATCATTCTGGGGGAGAAGGAGATCAGTGTGAATGAACCTGGTAGACCCACATGCACCTCCCCACCGTGTGCTGCTACAGCCCCAGTTGTGATGAACACCACCGGAGCTCAGCTCCTCTGCTCCTGTTGACACCTGCAGTGGGGTGGCAGAGTCACCAGCAAGCCCCACAGCACACCTGGGTGTGGCAGAGCTTCACACGGAATTACAGAATACAGAATTAACCAGGTTGGAAAAGACCTTTGAGATCATCGAGTCCAACCTATCACCCAACACCATCTAATCAACTAAACCATGGCACCAAGTGCCTCATCCAGTCTCTTCTTAAACACTTCCAGTGATGGTGACTCCACCACCTCTCTGGGCAGCCCATTCTGATGGCAAATCTCTCTTCCTGTGAAGAATTTCTTCCTAACATCCAGCCTAAACCTCCCCTGGTGCAGCTTGAGACTGTGTCCTCTTGTTCTGGTGCTGGTTGCCTGGGAGAAGAGACAAACCCCCACCTGGCTACAACCTCCCTTCAGGTAGTTGTAGACAACAACGAGGTCTCCCCTGAGCCTCCTCTTCTCCAGGCTAAACAACCCCAGCTGCCTCAGCCTCCTCTGATAGGGCTTGTTCTCCAAACCCCTCCCCAACTTTATTGCCTTTCTCTGGACATGTTCCAGCAACTCAACATCTTTCCTAAACTGAGGGGCCCAGAACTGGACACAGAACTCAAGGTGTGTCCAACCAGTGCTGAGTCCAGGGGCAGAATGACCTCTCTGCTCCTGCTGGCCACTCTATTCCTGATATTGGCCAGGATGCCGCTGGCCTTCTTGGCCACCTGGGCACACTGCTGGTTTATGTTCACGGCCAGGCTGGATGGGGCTTTGAGCAACCTGGTTTAGTGGAAGGTGTACTTGCCCACAGCAGGGAGGTTGGAACTAGATGATCTTGAAAGTCCCTTTCCAACCCAAACCATTCTCTGATTCCCCACTGAAAAAGCACTCAGGTGCTGCACTGCACAAATGGTCTCTCTGGTGCTTCATGGATGTTTTTGTGCATGCTGAAAGCCTACTATTATGATAAAATAGCCACTGCGTTCATCACAGAGCGAAAAACCCCATACGATGACAGCATGGAAAAGTGGTTCACAGAGCCAGACACAGTCTTGGAGGCTGCACATGGCTCTCCCGTGGCTCCCAACATATGCTGCCAGGGCAGGGCCCTGCTGGGGCTGCCCAGGCAGCATCTGAGCCCTGAGCTGCCTGCAGGACCCTGCACCAGCATCCTGGGGCTGCCTTACCTGTAAACAAGGGAGTCATCATAAGTACCGTTGTACTGGATCTGGAACATCCGTATCCCAGGGATGTTCCTCTGAAAGTTGAACTTCAGCAGAGCAGTTGAGGACGTTGCTTCTGCAACCACCACCTTCTTCTCTTGGCTGACTTTAGTATCCCCGTTGCTGCTGCTCGCATTGGAGCCTGACTTGGTGGAAGTGGAGATATCCGAGGAGCCAGGATCAGGCTCATGGATGTGGTTGGTGCTGTTCAGCAAGTGGGGGAGCTTGATGATGTGCAGGTCCACCGTCTGTGTGGCCTCCCCAGCAGGGTTGGAAGCAATGCAGGTGAAGGAGCCCGTGTCCTTCACTGTGGTTATAAGGATGTCGAGCGTCCCGTTGTCGTATACCACAGACCTGGTCGCATTGGAGATCAGTTTGCCCTCGGGTGAAATCCAATGGATGGCTGGCTCGGGGTCCCCGCGGGCCTTGCACCGCAGTGCTGCCCGCTGGCCCTCCAGCACCCGCAGCTCATGGGTGTGCCGGGTGATGAGAGGAGGCTCACACAGGAACTCCTCCTCGGGGATCGACCAGAAGTACCGGCCGGACAGCAGCGTGGGAGAAGCACAGGTCTCCAGGTCATCCTCCCTCGAAAGACGCCTCAGCCACAAGAGCTCACAGTTGCAATGCAAAGGGTTCCCACCAAAGCTCAATGCAAAGGTCGAAGGGCTGATAATTCCTGAGGTTGCCAGTACCTGAGCTCGCTGGAAGAGAGGATCAGGTGGTAGCTTCTGCAATTTGTTAGATGTGACATCCAACCTGGTCATCTTGTGGAGGTGGGAGAAGGTCCCCTTAGGAATGTGGTCGATCATGTTGTGGTCTAGACTCAGTGTGTGCAAGCTAACCATCTTCTCCACTGCATCCCAGGGGATGGTTTCCAGGTTGTTGTAAGACAAATCCAATTCCTCAAGAGCTAAAACGTCATCGAAAGCTGTGGAAGAAATCAAAGTCAGCTGGTTGTTGTTAAGTATCAAGTGGTGAAGGTTGGAGAGCCCACTGAACATATCGTTAGTGATCTTAGTCAATCGGTTGCTGTTCAAATGCAAAGCCCGCAAATTGCGCAAGTCGGCAAACGCGTGAGGGGTAATAAAACTGATTGTATTCCTGGACAGCGTCAGGTCCACCAGGCTGGTCATGTTGGCAAAGTCTTTCCTTTTAATGTTTGTGACAAAGTTGTCTGCCAGCCGTAACTCCACGGTCCTCCTGTCAATGTTGGGAGGAACAAATAAGAGCCCTTTCTTGGCACAAAGGGTGGCAAGGTTCGGAGACAAAATCTGACAGACACAGCGCTTGGGGCAGATCTGAGCTCTCACCGCCATGCCAATGAACAGCAGAAACAAAAGCAGTTTTTCCATTGTAGATCAGGTTCAAGAGCCTGCAAGGGACAGCAAATGTCTGTTAGTCTCTGCACAATACGCTGATGATGTCATAGAAAAGCAAAGACAAACTGTCTGTGTTTAAACCATGAAACTAAGGTGCATGTAGCGGTGCATCACCCTCATCTTCTCTTTACCATCCTACATATCTTGACACAAGAGCTGCTATGCTACCTTCCTGCCCCCTCCTTGGAGTTTTTAAGACCAGGTTGGACCAGGGCCTGGAGAAACCTGCCTAGTGGAAAATGTCCATGACCATAGCAGGCCGTTGGAACTTGGAGGTCCCTTCCGAGCCAAACCATTCTGTGATTCTATGATTCCAGAAGAACAACTGAGAGGCAGGTGTTTGCGTACACACACACAGGGACACCCAGACACTTCAGCCACTGGAAGTGTGAACATGCCACGTGGCATCAGCAATGTCTTTGCCCCCTCCCCACACACACAACTGGTCTCCACTGTGCCACCCACCTCGCCCTCAGGCACTCAGTTTTCCAAGAGGTGCTCCTGACCCCACAGCCTGATGTCACTCTGCCATTTCTGTGTTGCAAAAGGGGGGATGTTTCCATGTGTGCTCCACTTCTAAGCTACAACTCTCAGCAGCCTCTAAATCATGGCAATTCAATGGGTTTATGGCCATCTCCTCCAACGTGTAAGCTCTTAATGCTATTTTCAGAACAGACTCAGACGGAGCTAATTTTATGTCATTCAAACCCCAAAAATGCAAATAAAACACACACACACACACAAAAAGGCACCAAGAAAAGCCCCCACAACAACACAGATCTAAATAAAAATGGAACAGGTGCTAATTTTAGCTCCTCGCTGTTTTCCCGGCTGCCACAGCCAGCAGCGCTGCACTCCTCTCCCTGACACTTCAATTAGCCTTATCTCCTGCCTTGCCAGATCCAGGATCCTCACGGAGTATGGAAACCAGGGAGATAACAGCAGCGCCCACACCAGCTAAATGAAATCATCCATCAGTGACAGCGCAGAGAGATGCGCAGGATGGCGGCTGCTCCCCGCGGCGTGGGATGGCGGCCGCCCTCCGGGGAGCAGCTGGGGGAAGAAGGAGAGGCCTGTGGAGCGGAGCCCCTCAGGTCTGAGAGGGGACCTGTGCAGTCACCAGCACCTGTGCAGTCACCAGCAGCGATGCCTGGAGGGCCCCCACGTCAGAAGTGAAGCACTCGGCTCCCTCTGGACTGGTGACATGGCACAGGCCGGTTACGCAGAGGCGCCATTGCCCCAGAAACCTGCTAACGAAGCTCATCTGAACTAAAATAAAAGTTCCACAGCTAGCCATAAACAAGAGTCCTGAATCACTGTTGATATTTAAAGAAAGATAACGTCAGAACAATGACTACTGCTCCTGCCAGTCCAGTCCATGCATGTCCATCCTCAGTGCTGTGCAAACCAAGAGGAGCCAATGAGCTCTAAAAGGATGAGTGAAAATACCCCCTGAAAACCCTGGTCTTCAGCACCGTCCATCCATTTCATCCAAGGGTTGAACCCCTCTGCTGTGAGGCCAGGCTGAGAGAGGTGGAGTTGTTCAGCCTGGAGAAGAGAAGGCTCGAGGGAGACCTTTCAGTTGCCTTTCAGTGCTTTAAGGGGCCCATCAGAAAGCTAGGAACAGACTTTTGAGAAGTGCCTGTTGTGACAGGACAAGGGGTGATGATTTAAACTCAAAGATGGAGATTCAGATTGAAGAGAAGGGAGAAATGTTTGACACTGAGGGTGGTGAGAGCCTGTCCCAGGTTGCCCAGAGAGGTGGGATATGCCCCATCACTGGAACCCATCCAAACCAGGTTGTTTGGGGCTCTGAGTAACCTGCCCTAGTTGAAGATGTCCCTGATGACTGCAGCGGGGATGGACTGGATGACCTTTAAAAGTCCTTTCCAACCCAAAGCATTCTATGACTCCATGACTACTGACTCAGATCCTTGAGCTGGATAAAGCATTGAGTGTGGTACTGTGGCCTCCAGCTGAGTCCACTGCTGCAGGCACAGCCTGTCACAACCTCTGTGCTGGGACCCACTGCTATAACCATCACTGTTCCCGCTGCCATTTTTTTGTAGCAGAAAGCAAACTTCCTGGTCAGCCTTCAAAGGTGTTTTTTTGGACTCAGTTTGTCCAGCCCATGCCAGCACTGCAGGTTGGGGTGGTCCTGCAGGTGGAATGGACTTGGAGACTAGTGAAATCAAGTAGCAGAGTCAGCATGGCAGGGAAGAATAGCAGGTCCAACCTCAAACACCAGTGGTGACACCCATCTGGCCACCTTCCAATCCAGTGGCTGCAGCCACATCATGGGCTGGACCCCATCCTTTGCAGACAGGACCTTTTTGTTCTATATCTGGCACATACCAGATCCAAACGGACTCAGCAGCTCAGGGCATCTGCACCATGGCCACTGTGATCCCCAGACAGTCCTGGCTGGCGACACCCCACTCATTTAGATTTGCTAGCTTAATTCCACTAATTTAGATTTGTAGCTGTGATTAAAGTCATGAGCTTGGACCGAGCCAAGTTCATCTGAAGAGCTACAGGAGATTAGATACAAACCAGCAAGGCACCCTTCCAGCTTGGAAATACTGCTACATGAAACGGCAACCTAAGGAGACAGAGACCTAAGCCATAGCTGGAACGGCAATATTGTGGCGAGGTCTCCCACCAGTGGATGTGGGGGGTTATTTTAGGAGAGCTTTTAGAATAGAATAGAATAGAATAAACCAGGTTGGAAGAGACCTTCAAGATCATCACGTCCAACCTATCACCCAACACCACCCAATCAACTAACCCATGTAACCAAGCACCCTGTCAAGTCTCCTCCTGAACACCTCCAGTGACGGCGACTCCACCACCTCCCCAGGCAGCCCATTCCAATGGGCAATCACTCTCTCTGTGTAAAACTTCCTCCTGACCTCCAGCCTGAACTTCCCCTGGCGCAGCCTGAGACTGTGTCCTCTTGTTCTGGTGCTGGCTGCCTGGGAGAACAGACCAACCTCTGCCTGTTTACAACCCCCCTTCAGGTAGTTGTAGAGAGCAATAAGGTCACCCCTGAGTCTCCTCCTCTCCAGGCTAAGCAGCCCCAGCTCCCTCAGTCTCTCCTCATAGGGCTTGTGTTCCAAGCCCCTCACTAACTTCGTTGCCCTTCTCTGGACTCGTTCCAGCAAGTCAACATCCTTCCTAAACTGAGGGGCCCAGAACTGGACACAGTACTCGAGGTGTGGCCTAACCAGTGCAGTGTACAGGGGCAGAATGACCTCCCTGCTCCTGCTGGCCACACTGTTCTTAATGCAGGCCAGGATGCCATTGGCCCTCTTGGCTGCCTGGGCACACTGCAGGCTCATGTTCAGCCTACCATCAACCAGCACCCCCAGGTCCCTCTCTGCCTGGCTGCTCTCCAGCCACTCTGACCCCAGCCTGTAGCTCTGCATGGGGTTGTTGTGGCCAATGTGCAGAACCCGGCACTTGGATGTGTTAAATCTCATGCTGTTGGACTCTGCCCATCTGTCCAGCCTGTCGAGGTCTCTCTGCAAAGCCTCTCTACCCTCTAGCAGATCAACTCCTGTCCCCAGCTTGGTGTCATCAGCAAATTTACTGATGATAGACTCAATGCCCTCATCCAGATCATCAATAAAGATGTTAAAGAGGATGGGGCCCAGCACTGATCCCTGGGGGATCAGTGCTACTGACAGCAGCCTCTGGACAGAATGCCTAGCCCACATCAAGAGCTGGACAACGTGATAGGTGAAACCAGACATTAGGGTCAGGGTCAGAGAGCTGCAGACAATGGGGCAAGACCTGGCTGGTGGCCAGTCACTAAGTGTTCCCCAGGACTCAGATCAGAGCTAGTCCTCTCCAGTGTTTCTATCAGTGACTTGGACAGGGGAGTGAGTGCACACCATGCACACCTGCCAATGGCAATGAATTAGGAGGAGGCAATAAGTTCCTCAAGGGTAGAAGGTGCTCATGGAGAGGTCGTGGAGAAAACTATGCAACCATCAACCACATGGATTATAACCACAACAAACATGGATTCCTGGTCTGCCTTCTTGTCCTCTACCAGCACTCCACAACCCTCCATGGCTGCAGCCTGCAGCCACAGGCAAGGTCAGCCCCAGGCAGAGGAGGAAGCTGCAGGTTCAGCCCTGCAGCAGGAGGGAGCAGGAGGCCATCCCCACCAGGAGCTGTCTGGCATGCAGCTGTAGCCAAGACCAGGGCACCCCTGACAACTAAGGCTGGGGACAAGTGGAGGGCACCCTCACACAGAGCAGCAGACCCTGGCCAACTTCTCCTCTCCAGACTACCTGCAGAACAAGCACCCTGGCCCTGGGCTGTCCCTGGCACATCACTGACAAAGAGCAGGCCAGCATAGCCAACAGATCATCTAGTCCAGGCTGGGCACAGATACCAGCCAAGCATGGCAGGTCCCAGCCCATGGGCATTGTTCCCCAGAGGAGGCAGGCTAGCCCATGGATGAGCACTTCATCTCTCTTCCTATTTTTCATTGTCACACAGATGTGAAAACTGAAGAGCTGACCCAAGTCCCAGCAGCTCCAAATCAGCCATCCCAGCACAGGGACATAGCCTGAGCTGGAGAAAGAGTCAGTCAGAAAAGCACCAGTCACCAAAGGCACCCTGCATCCATGCTGAAACGGGTGCAGTTAAATGAAGGTGCTGGGATGTACACCGTGCCAGCTGCTGCAGCTCCTGGAGCAGACAGCAAAGAGCTTCAGTTTCCCAAAGGTCAACGTTTGCAAACACCTCCAAGCATTTTGATGAATCACAAACCAAGTACGCAAGAGAAAGAGACAATTCAATTCAAACAAACACCCAGGGGCTTCCCTGGGGGCTGTGCTGGCCACTCAGGGCATCCAGCACAGGCCCAGGACTACCAGGCAGGACCACAAGCATACAGTTCAGAACCATGGCCTCTTGCCCACGCAGTGTGTGTGAAGGGCTCCACCAGCCACAAGCCTCCCATGCCAGTGGAAGCAACACCTTCTGGCTATCTACAGCTGCCTGAAAGGAGGCTGGAGCCAGGTGGGGGTTGGTCTCTCCCAATCAACAAGTGGTAAGAAGAGAGGAAATGGCCCTGAGTTGCACCAGGGAAGGTTTAGGTTGGACATGAGAGGAAAATTCTGCTCTGAAAGATCTCTCCAACACTGAAACAGGCTCCCCAGGAAGGTGATTGAATCCCCATCTCTGGGGGTGTTTAAAAGAGCAGAGATGTGGTGCTGAGGGACATGGTTTAGCATCAGCCTTGGCAGAGTTAGACAATGGTTGGATTCCATGATCTTGAAGACCTTTGATATTCTCCAGCCAAAATGATTCTGTGATTCTGTCTCCTGCTACAGGCAGCAAGATGCCCTCAACTGCAAGGCCGCCTGCCCCCCTTCTTTGGGTGGAGGATGTGCTGTTTTGGTTCTTTGGTGCTAGCAGCACCCACTGTAGGACTGGATAGGTCAGTCACCATTCAATAAGGAGGAGATTCTGCAGCCCAGCCTTTGATAAAGGGCTTCAAACACTGCTGCAAACACAGCTGCACTCCTCTAACCTCTGGACACACACAAGAGCTGCAGGACATCAGGTGGTGCTTGCTCTAGGGCTTCCTAGGGCAGGGCTGGTGCTGTGCAGGGATGGTCTGGGTGCTTCAGGGGTTCCATCCCCCCGTAAATAAGGAGGCACAGCCTGGCATGGGGACACAGTTTCACCTGCTGCTCTCACTGTCCCCAGTCTGAGGCCATAATAATAGGACTGCAAAGCAGAGCACACTGGCAGGCATCTCTCTGCCTGCAAGGCACCCTAAACTGGCAGGATTACAGTCAGCAATGACAATTGTTTTAATTAAAGAGATTTCCAAAGAAAGCAGAACTGCTAGCAGCGAGCCCTAGACCTCCTCACACACCCAGCCAACATCTGACAGCCAAGCTGCTGCCAAGGGAGGTGCACCCCTTCTCCAGAGCTTGCAGAAAGCGGGGCAGCAGCAGGTGGGGGGCACCTGGCAACAGGACCCAGCAGCAGCCCTGACAGGAGCAGGCAGAGGGCTGGAAGCAGGGTTGGGTGGGCTGGAAGCAGGGCTGGGTAAGCTGGAAACAGGACTGTGTGGGCTGGAAACTGGGCTGGGGAGGGCTGGAAGCTGGGCTGAGGGGACTGGAAGCTGGGCTGAGGGGACTGGAAGCTGGGCTGAGGGGGGGTGGGGTGTGGAAGCTGGGCTGAGGGGACTGGAAGCTGGACATTCCCAGGGGAAGGGTGGGGCAAACTGATGGGGAGCTCAAGAAGGGTCAAAAGCACCTTCAGGCAGGAGCTAGCTACTAGTTAGTGATGGGAAGAGGCATCCCACCACATTCTCTAGATGTAAACCTTTCACTGAGAGGTTTGAGGTCTATGCTGAAGGGCCACCAGAATAATTGAGCCACAAGCACCTGTGCAGACAAGTGGGCTGACACAGATATGAGGGGAATCTGGGCTGTTCTGGGGGTTCAGCAGCCACTTGGAGAAACACCTGACTGTGGAGCAGCCTCAAGAGGTTGCTGTGGTAGGAAAAAGGCTGTCTTGAACTGCATTCAGGAGACACTAAACTCATTATTGCTGCTAATTTCACACACTCTTCACTTGTCCATCTGCCCTGGAGACAGCCAAGCTGTCATGTGCCAGAAGAGGACTGAGGCGATGCAGCAGCTTGGCTTTGTGTCCCCCACAGCTCTGCTGTTCCATAAGCAGCTCTGTTGCCTTCAACTGTTTGTGACCCTCAAACACAACTCACCCACTGACTCTCATACTGACCTATCTGCTGATCTCCTCACAACCCCAAAACCGGAGTGTTGTGTCACAGTGTGCTGTGTCAGAACCTCACCTGTGTGACACAGAGCAGTAATGCATTGAGGGCACCAACTTCCCTGCAAATTCCTGCCTCCTCGTGGATGCCCCTGGGCTGCAGCCACCGTGCCCACAGCTCCCTGGAAAACTACCTTGCCCATGTGTTTGGCTGCTCCACACCCTTCTGTGACCATCCCAGCACCAGCAGTAAGAAGTGCCAGTGGACATCTGCCTTGGCTGTTGACCCTGATCTTCTGTCCTGGGTTACCATAGCACACTCTCACAAGCCCCCTCTCTACACACAGACAGCAGGGAAACTAAACACAAAAAATCCTCTGGGTTGAGGTAAAGAGAGTATTATGGTAAGGTGCACAATTCCTCAGCCTACTGCAGAACAGTGCAGCAAAATGCAGAAGCAGAAGCTGGTGACCTCCCCTGACCTGCAGTCTCCCCCAGCAGAAAGGACCAACATCCCAAACCCAGGACCCAAAAGCAGCAGCTGGGAACAGGAAGCCTCTCATGTTACAATCTGAACTTTGAGCCCCATGATACTTTCCTCCAGCCAGCACTTTCATTTTAAAGCTGGCATGATGCAGCATGGTATTGAGTATCAGCAGCAGATTCAACTCAGCCCATGACACACAGCAGGAGCCCTAGGCACAGCTCCCATCCTGTGGGATGGAGCCTGGAGCACAGCCCAATCCATCCTGCCAAGCCATGGCACCCAGGCTGGCACACTCACCCATGGGAGAGCTCCTGCAGCACCTGGCCACTGATGCCTTGTTGTCGTAGTTTGGGCTGGGTGCCCTCTGCTACAGGGCTGCTTCCTGTGTCCAGAAGTCCAGCCCAGTGGGTGGACACAGGAAATTAGGTTATTTCCTACCATGATCCCTTGCACCACTATAAGTTTCGCGGCGGGGTCTGGCACTTCCTCTTTTCTTCCTCCTCCATCAGCCGGTAACATGGGGGAGAGATCTCCTGGCTTTGGGCCTGGCTAGGCCCAAGGCCACGGGGGGATGGGCAGTCTCAGATCTGGACAGCTGAGACTGGCCTAGCAATGGGAGGGGGAAGAAGGAGCCCTGAGGGTCTTGGGTGTACCCTCAGGTAGGGATGGGTTTCTCTGGGTCTGTTTTTGGGTTTCTCTCTCTTGTCACTGTATTTTTAGTTTTTTTCCTGCACGCACTCACTGTTCTATTTAAACTTTCCATCACCTTTGCAATCCGTTTGTCCGAGTCGTTATTTCTGCGCGTGGGGGGGGGGGGCCTGCCCCAACCCATTACACTTGTCCACTTTTCCAACACTGTCCCACGAGCACACAGAGATCCCTCCCTGAAGCACTATGGCTGGAGTGAGCTCCCTGTGCTCAAGCCCATAGGTGGCCTCAGCTTATCCATCTGCTTCCAACCTGGCCACAGAGCAGCAGGGGCTGAGGAGGGACCAAGACACTGGTGGTTTCTAATGTTCAGTTGCTGAAAAGTCAGCTGGTGAGAGCTGGTACAGCCAATGGGGAACATGGGCTTTGCTAGAACCAAATCAGATCACTGGGGCATCTCATCTCCAGGTTTCTCACTTCTACTGCTTCAGGGAGAGATTCCTTCTCTATTCTGCCCAGTGCCAAACACGGTGAGCTGTGGCTGTAGCCGGGGCTCAAGCCAGCACAGCTGAGAATCTGGCCTGGCTTCTTCTAGTGCTCTTCCCCCTTCTTCTTGAAATAGAAATCCCTAGCAATCCATCCTCATGCTCCAGCAGCAGCATTCCCTCCCCAGGACAAGCCAACTGCCCAGGGCAGCTCTATACCAGTAACCACCAGCAAGCAACAGCTTTACCTCCAGCACCATCCATCACCCCTCTGCACCATCACCCCTTGGCACCTGTTGGAGGCAGCGAGCACCAACACGACAGCAGCAGCCAGGGCTGCCTGCTGGATATTCTGCCTGCCACAGCTCTGCCATTACAGCTGGGCCCACACACACAGAGTGTCCATCTGCCCAGGGCACACTTTATATAATGTGTATCAGGAATTCCTGGGCTGGGGGCATGCTACAGCACAACTCCACTCCCCCTCCCTCCCCCCTGGTACATCCCATCTTGGGCTGGAGCTCAGCAGATATCACACCAAAACCGATCCCAGGTGCCATCATCACCACACCAAAACCTATCCCAGGTACCATCATCAGACCAAAACCCATCCTAGATACCATCTCAGGAAGCAAACATCAAGCTGTGGCATCTTCTGACTCCTGAGGTATTGCCATCCAAAAGAGTGGACAAATAAGCTAAATGCTGGCCTGGTTTCTGTGGGGACAGAAGATGGCTCAGGGCTGTGTTTGGGATTTGGGATAAAACCACCCAGGGATGGTTCAGTTGTTGCTGACCAGTATTTGGCCTAAGTAGAGGATTTTCTGCTCCTCACTTGCCCCAGCAGCAACAGGCTGGGGGGTGCACAGAGAGCTGGGAAGGGACACAGCTGGGACAGCTGACCCCAACTGACCCAAGGGATGTCCCAGACCACAGGGGACCATGGCTAGTATATGAACTTAGGAGGGAGGTTGTCCAGGAGCCGCTGTTTGGGAACAAGTTCAGCGTTGCTGGGTGAGTGTTGAGCAGCTGCATTGTGCATCACTTGCTTCCTGTGTTCAAATGCCATGCCATGATTATCATTATTATTATTATTATTATTATTATTATTATTATTATTATTATTAATTATTTAGTATTATAGTTATTACTATTTTCCTACCCTTTCCATCCTGCTAAACTGCCTTTATCTCAACCCACATATTTTACTTCTCCCTCTCCCCACCCCACTGAGCGAGCAGCTGCCTGGTGCTGGGGTGCCAGCTGGGTCAGACCACACCAGCACCAACTGCGCCGCTGACACAGGGCGAGCGAGCCCAAGAGCACAACCTCAGCAGTTGTTTAAGCAAAACAGCTTCACACTTAGCAAAATGTTTTTCCTGAACTGGAATATTGTGGCATTTTCAGAACCAAATGTTTTTGCAGCACCCAAACCAGCACACGCACATGAAGAGATTTGCCTGGAGACTTCTCAGCCACTGGGGCTGCCAGAGGTGCTGCACTCACCCCTCTGATGTCCACCTCACACTCTCTGGACAGCATGGCTTGCACCCTGTGCCCTTGCAGCAGTGCTCTGACCAGGAGGAGCCAGTGGCAAGCCCTGCTGTGAGAGAAAGAGGTTAAGAGGTTCCTCGGGGCCACTGCAGGCACCCTAGACCATTCCTGGCATGGAGCCTGCCCAGACAGAGGCATCAGATGCAGCTGGGTGGTGGGGCACTGGCTGTGGGCACACAGTCACCTCCTCACAGGAGCACCCTGAGTACCCGAGTTCCCTGGCTAGCTGCTGCAGAGGGTGCAGAGAGCCAAGAGATCCCTGAAACATGGAGCATTTCCAATGGTGAGAAACCAAAGGCGGGGAGGCTGGCCCAGCCCAGCACCTCTGGCCCAGCAGCTGCCACTCACCCCTCCTGGGCAGCAGAGCTGGCAGCACCATGGCTGGGCAAGGGGCACAGGCTCCCCTGCCATCACCTCAGCCTGAAGACTAGAATAAGCCCTTCCAGCTTTCCCTTTTTACTGTCATTTAAAGGAGAGGTGGGTTTGGAAGTTCAGCACAGGGTAGCTGTTTTAGGAATACCTTCCCCAATCCCAGAGCCCAGCAAATGTGGGCTGGAGCAGGGGTGCAGGGTCAGATGTGCTCATCCCAGGAATCAGGCTGGAGACCATGCCACCACCCAGGCTGACAACCCACCACAGGCACTCCTGGTGCCTGCTGACAGATCCCTCCTGACAAGGAATCAGGATGGGCAGTGCCCACCTGACCATTGCCATCAAACATTCTATCTGGATTGTTCACTTACAGCATCAGGATTTGTGTCCTGCTCGCACCTTGCTCTGTGGAAAGCTCTTATCTTCTCCTTGGCTTGTCTGAATGATACCCAACACCACTCACCTGTTTTATCAGCTGCCCCAAGAGGGAAAGTGATGCCATCCCCATTCCACACACAGGATCTCGAGCTATGGATACTCCCCCTGCCCCTGCAGCACACCAGTGAACCTCTGCCTCCTGGCAAAGTCCTGCCATGGATTCCTAATGGGCATGAGGCAAGAAAGATGGCAAAGTCCTCCCCAAAGGAAGTCACCAGTTTGGTTTCTACTAAAAAATAAGTGAAAGTCATCTCAGAAACTGCTGAAAGGCACTTCATCATATTAGGAGAGTATCTCCAAAGGCCCCAACCTGAACTACTCTGTGATTCCACATGTCCAGAAAACTAGGGGAGCAGCTAGGGGAGCAATCCATACCCAGCACTTCAGCCCAAACCTGATGAGTGACACTGCTATAAACTCATGAAAATAAGGGAAAAATGAGGGAGAGCCTGACAGCCCAGCTCACCAGCACTGTCACAAGGATCTTCCTCAGAACGAGGAGTTGATGAAATCAAAATGTTAGAACTATTCTTGGGAGAGCAGACTTCTGCCAAAGCTGTGGATCTGCTTCGCTGGAGTTTTAATCCCAGGTTACAGAATTCCGTAGAAAATGTATCCCAAAAAATCCTCAAAATACATTGATCTGGCTTGCTTTCTTTCACAAAGCTCCATGGGGATCACAGAATAAGAGAATTACAGAATGGTTTGGGTTGGAATGGACCTTAAAGCTCAGCCAGTTCCAACCCCTTGCCATGGGCAGGGACACCTCCCACTAGACCAGCTTGCCCAAGGCCTCATCCAGCCTGGCTTTAAACACCTCAGCTTGGAGCTTCCACAGCTTCTGTGGGCAACCTGCCCCAGTGCCTCACCACCCTCATGGCAAAGAATTTCTTTCTCATGTCTCATCTAAATCCAGCTTCTTCCCAGGAACACCCTGAGGTCCTGCCTAGCCCAGTGTGTCACCACCTCTCCCAAGCTTGGCCACCACTGTTGTGGTACGGTGGCTTCCTCGGCACGACAGCAATGGACAGCAAGTGACCTTTCCCAAATCCATTTCTCCCATGAGGAAAATCTCCTTCCTTTTAGCAAACCCTGCCATTGTACAAGGCAGACCCACCTGCCAGCAAGTCACACCCTGAGGAATCTCACCCTTTCATTATTCCTGTTGAATGCCTGCAGCACCCAGCCAGTACCAGCTGCTCGAGCTGCCCCTGCTGGCTCCTGCTGCCCCTCCAGGGAGCAGTGGGGCTGACAAGGGCAGTAGATGCTCCAGCAGGACCAAGCAGTCATCACAGAATCACAAAATCACAGAATTTCAGGGGCTGGAAGGGACCTCAAAAGATCATCTAATCCAAGCCCCCCTGCCAGAGCAGTATTATCTACACCAGACCACACAGGAACTCATACAGGTGAGTTTTGAATATCTCCAGAGAGGGAGACTCCACAACTCCCCTGGGCAGCCTGTTCCAGTGCTCTGCCACCCTCAAAGGGAAAAAAAAAATTCCTCATATTTGCATGAAACTTCCTATGCCTCAACTTCAACCCATTGCCCCTTGTCCTGTCATTGGGAGCCACTAAGAAGAGCCTGGCTTCATCCTCTCGGGACTCACCCTTTACATATTCATAAACATTGATGAGGTCACCTCTCAGTCTCCTCTTCTCTAAGCTAAAGAGCCCCAGCTCCCTCAGGCTCTCCTTGTACAGAAGATCTTCCACTCCCTTAATCATCCTCGTGGCTCTGCGCTGGACTCTTTCAAGAAGCTTTTTGTCCCCCAGCCACATCCTTTATGTGATCCTACACTCATGCCCACTGGCAGGTCTCCTGCCTGAGCAGCCTTCCCATCTGCCCAGGGTACCCCTGGTGCCAGGCAGGCAGTAGTGACCAGTGCTGCCCTCGGCTGTTGTGCTGCATGGGGCTGACCCATGGGAAGAGCAATCACCTCCACCCCACCACCAACATCAACATCTACAGCTCCCTGTCACCTCAGGCTGGGAATGAAGGCAGTAGGAGCACAAAGCATCCATAGGACAGAGGCTCCCAGGCAGCAGGATCTGAGAAGCTCAAACACCACCTCAGAGTTGAGCTTAGACAATTCTGAAAGCCCTAAACGTTACACTGAGCTGAGGCAGACAAGGTGCCGTGACATCACCCAGCTTCATCCAGCTCAGCATGCCCCTGTGGCCTGGCACATTGGCAGTCAGTGCCTGGGCATGCTTTACCTTCCTCCCCACCCATGGTTTGGAGGCTGAAGCTCGGTTCTGCCACCTGGCTCAAAGGTTTTTGCTCCATCCCCAGTGCATGGCACAGTGCCACAGCCAGAGGTAAGGTGGAGAAATGCCCAGTAGCACGTGAACACACATGGGGATCCAACCATGGACCTTCAAAGGTGTCAGGAGGGAGATTTTAGTCCCTACTCACATGGGCCTAGGGTAGCAAAAGGGACTATGAATCCACATATCCCGAAATGAGGGACATCACAATGGCCTTCTTTCCTTCCAAACACAGGTGGGCAGGAAGCTCAGCAGGAACATCATCCAGAAGGACGATTCCACCCATGATCGGATCCTGACAATAGCCCTGCACAGTGACACCTGAAGCACCCTGCCAACCCCTGGCACCCATGGCTGCAAGCAGGCACATAGAAGAGACTCTACCATTCCAGACCAGAACAACATCTACTAGTACCAGGAGGTCTGGGCAATGGGGCCTCACAAAGGAAGAGGGGCACAATATGGGCACGCCTGCACAGCTGGGAGCAGCCACCCACAGGATCTGCCCCACCAGCCTGGACAATGTTCCTCATGAAAAGCCATGGCAAGGCAGAGATGAGCACAAACCAAAGATCACAGAATCACAGACTGGTAGGGGCTGGAAGGGACCTCTGGAGATCATCCAGTCCAACCCCCCCTGCCAAGGCAGGGTCACCTAGGGCAGGTCACACAGGAACACAGCCAGGTGGGTTTTGAAAGTCTCCAGAGATGAAAATTCCAAAACCACTCTGGGCAGCCTGTCCCAGTGCTCCATCATATTCAAATTCAAGTTCCTTCTCATGTTTGGATGGAGATTCTTATGCTCTGCTTCCCAGCAGAGAGCTCCAGCTGTGGGGATCTGCTCCTGAGAACACCACAGCAAACATCTGCCCAAAGCTCCAGATTCATCTTGGAGTCACCAACACCCACATTCCCTGACAGACTGTCCAGGAGCAAGGGGCACTCTGTACAGAGTGCTGGGGGCAAATCCTCCCCCCTGCCCCCCAAACACAGGAGGGACCAGCGAGCAGAGGGATAATTCTGTCCAGGGGAGCAGGGGGACAGATCTGCTGCATCAGTGCAGTGTAAAACTCAGGTGTTCCTCACAAGCACATCTGCAAGCCCACCCAGCCTGGAGGCCTCTTCAGCAGGACAACTCATTTTCTCCATGGCACCACTCCTGCACTGCCTGCAAACACAAATGCAAAGCAAACCAAGGACAATTTACTCCAGAAGGACACTTACTGTCCCAGCAGTAACAGCTTGCACTCATGGAGGGATGAGCTGAGGCCAAGCCTCCCCTCAGTTACCCTTCCCTTACATAAACATCTCCTAACCTCAACCAGCCAGCACCAGACGGGGAGCATCAGGGCAGCCTCTGCACCCACCTGAGCATCACCTCACTCACAGAACAGTTGGATTTCGAACATTGGATTTCAAGTTCTTTGTCAGCAAGATAGGCAGTGGGATGGAGGCATGCCCAGCAAGTTTGCTGACTACGCCAAGCTGCGCTGGAGGGAAGGGATCCAATCAGAGGGGCCTGGACAGGCTGGTGAGGTGGGTCTGTGCCAGCTTCATGAGGCTCAACAAAGCCAAGTGCAAAGTCCTACTCCTGGGTCAGGGCAATCCCAAGCACAAATAAGGCTGGGTGGAGAATGGATGGAGAACATTGCTGAGAAGGACTTGGGGATGCTGGGTGATGAGAGCCTCTGTGTGAGCCAGCAATGGTCACTTGCAGCCCAGAGCCAGCCATGTCCTAGGCTGGTCTCTAGCAGCATGGGCAGCAGGATCAGGGAAGGTATTCTGCCCCTCTGCTGTGCTCTGCTGACATCCACAGCTGCAGTGCTGGGGACACCTCTGGAGTCCCCAGCACAGGACAGACATGGAGCTGTTGGAGTAGGAGAAGGCCACAGCAATGATAGGAGGGCTGGAAACCCTCTGCTGTAAGGACAGGCTGAAAGTGTTGGGGCTGTTCAGCATGGAGAAGAGAAAGCTCCAGGGAGACCTTAGAGTAGCCTTCCAGTATTTGAAGGGGCACTACAGGACAGCTGGGGAGGGACTTTGTACAAAGGCATGGAGTGACAGGGTGAGGGGTAATGGCTTCAAACTGGAAGAAGCTTGATTTAGATTGGACATTTAGAGGAAGTTCTTCCCCATTAAGGTGGTGAGGCACTGGAACAGGCTGCCCAGAGAAGCTGTGGAGGCACCAAGCCTGAGGCTGTTCATAAGCCAGGCTGGATGGGTCTTTGAGCAACCTGGTCTAGTGGGAGGCGTCCCTGCCCATGGCAAGGATAAAGGTCTCTTCCAACCCAAAGAATTCTGTGGTTCTGGATTCTGAAATTGAATTTAATGTCAAATTATAGCAAGTACAAATTGCAGACCTCTGTCTCCAGAGCACCTATTTCATACTAAGGTGTGACCTGAGAAAGGGTAAATCAGATGTGGGCAGATTGGCTACTGGAATGATATAGAATAGAGTAGAGTAGAGTAGAGTAGAGTAGAGTAGAGTAGAGTAGAGTAGAATAGAATAGAATAGAATAGAATAGAATAGAATAGAATAGAATAGAATAGAATAGAATAGAATAGAATAGAATAGAATAGAATAGAATAGAATAGACCAGGTTGGAAGAGACCTTCAAGATCATCGCGTCCAACCTATCAACCAATCCAACACCACCTAATCAACTAACCCATGGTACCAAGCACCCCATCGAGTCTCCTCCTGAACACCTCCAATGACGGTGACTCCACCACCTCCTCGGGCATCCCATTCCAATGGGCAATCACTCTCTCTGTATAGAACTTCTTCCTAACATCCAACCTGAACCTCCCCTGGCACAGCCTGAGACTGTGTCCTCTTGTTCTGGTGCTGGCTGCCTGGGAGAACAGACCAACATCCACCTGGCTACAATCTCCCTTCAGGTAGTTGTAGAGAGCAATAAGGTCTCCCCTGAGTCTCCTCTTCTCCAGGCTAAGCAGCCCCAGCTCCCTCAGCCTCTCCTCATAGGGCTTGTGTTCCAAGCCCCTCACTAACTTCGTTGCCCTTCTCTGGACACACTCCAGCAAGTCAACATCCTTCCTAAACTGCGGGGCCCAGAACTGGACACAGTACTCGAGGTGTGGCCTAACCAGTGCTGAGTACAGGGCAGAATGACCTCCCTGCTCCTGCTGGCCACACTGTTCTGGATGCAGGCCAGGATGCCATTGGCCCTCTTGGCTGCCTGGGCACACTGGAGGCTCATGTTCAGCCTACCATCGACCAGCACCCCCAGGTCCCTCTCTGCCTGGCTGCTCTCCAGCCACTCTGACCCCAGCCTGTAGCACTGCATGGGGTTGTTGTGGCCAATGTGCAGAACCCGGCACTTGGATGTGTTCAATCTCATGCCCTTGGATTCTGCCCATCTGTCCAGCCTGCTAAGGTCCCTCTGCAAAGCCTCTCTACCCTCTAGCAGATCAACTCCCCTCCAGCAGACAACTCCCCTCCAGCAGACAACTCCTGCCCCCAGCCTGTGCCCAGCACAATGGTGGAGTCCCCATCCCTGGAGGGGCTTCAAACCCATGAAGACACAGTGCTGAGGGACACAATTTAGCAGTGACCTGGCAGTGGACTCACTCTTAAAGGTCTTTTCCAACCGAAACACCTCTGTGATTCTGTGTCCACAGAAGCCTCAATGCTCTGTAGACACAAGCAGGGAATCTCAAGGAGATAAAACATTTCCATCACAATAACAGACGATGTACTCCAGCAGAACACATGTAATGAAAGAAGGACAACAAGAGCTGAAATGGAAATTTGTTTCGCAGAAGCCAAGAATAGTAAATGATTTATATGCACTTATTTTAATTTTATTTTCAGGCTGAGTGTAATTTATCTGAAGTCATCAAAAATTAATAGGCCATACAGAAAGGAGTTTTAATAAATTCAAACTGAGGGGCATCCAGCAAGTTCATCTCTTCTCAACTGCTGTTAGCGCCTCGCTACCTAATGAACCCGCCTCCTTATCTCCTCTGGCAGCCAGGCAGGGCCCTGCACGGGGAGGGGTCTGCTGGCCAGGGACTGGCCCTGGCACAGCCCAGGGGGCTCATGGAGCAGGGAGTCTGGGAGGGACCTCTCCTGGCAGGCAGCTCCCAGGGTGCTGTGCTCTGCCACTGCCTTCCCTGCTCCAGAGCCTCCAGAGCCCTCGCACTGCTCCAGCCTCCATCCCACCCCAACTTCCACACACCTCCACTCCTTCCCAGCCTCCACCCCTCCCCAACTCCCCCACACCTCCACTCCTCCCCAGCCTCCATCCCACCCCAACTTCCACACACCTCCATTCCTCCCCAGCCTCCATCCCACCCCAACTTCCACACACCTCCATTCCTCCACAGCCTCCATCCCACCCCAACTTCCACACACCTCCATTCCTCCACAGCCTCCATCCCACCCCAACTCCCACACACCTCCACTCCTCCCCAGCCTCCATCCCACCCCAACTCCCCCACATCTCCATTCCTCCCCAGCCTCCATCCCACCCCAACTCCCACACACCTCCACTCCTCCCCAGACTCCACCCCTCCCCAACTCCCACACACCTCCACTCCCCCCCAGCCTCCATCTCACCCCAACTCCCACACACCTCCATTCCTCCCCAGCCTCCATCCCACCCCAACTCCCCCACATCTCCATTCCTCCCCAGCCTCCACCCCTCCCCAACTCCCACACACCTCCACTCCCCCCCAGCCTCCATCCCACCCCAACTCCCACACACCTCCATTCCTCCCCAGCCTCCATCCCACCCCAACTCCCCCACACCTCCATTCCTCCCCAGCCTCCATCCCACCCCAACTCCCACACACCTCCACTCCCCCCCAGCCTCCATCCCACCCCAACTCCCCCACACCTCCATTCCTCCCCAGCCTCCACCCCTCCCCAACTCCCACACACCTCCACTCCCCCCCAGCCTCCACCCCTCCCCAACTCCCACACACCTCCACTCCCCCCCAGCCTCCATCCCACCCCAACTCCCACACACCTCCACTCCCCCCCAGCCTCCATCCCACCCCAACTCCCCCACACCTCCATTCCTCCCCAGCCTCCATCCCACCCTAACTCCCACACACCTCCACTCCTCCCCAGCCTCCATCCCACCCCAACTCCCCCACACCTCCATTCCTCCCCAGCCTCCATCCCACCCCAACTCCCACACACCACCATTCCTCCCCCGCCTCCATCCCACCCCAACTCCCCCACACCTCCATTCCTCCCCAGCCTCCACCCCTCCCCAACTCCCACACACCTCCACTCCTCCCCAGCCTCCACTCCTCCCCAACTCCCACACACCTCCACTCCTCTCCAGTCTCCATCCCTCCCCCAGCTCCCAGGCAGCTCCTGGGGCTCCCAAATTCCTTGCCATCCTGGAGGCAAAGCCAACTCAAGCACAGTTCAAAGTTGAGGCTGCCTTGGGGAATAGGTCAATGCAGAAAGTTTTTCTGAACACTGAGGAGCCCAAGCCTCAGCCCAAGCCCACCTTGCTGCCCAGGGGACCTGCAGCTGTGCCAGCCCCCAGCACATGCTTCACACTAAACCCCCAGAGCTCTGAGGTGGTGACAACACCTTCCCCCAGCCTTATTTAAGCCACGGCTCAGAAGAGCACAATGAAGCAGGGCAGCAGTGCTGGTGTAGTGCCCCAAGCAGGTTGATTAGCCCCATAGCCCCCCACAGCCATCCCCAACCACCCCAGTGCACCCTCAGACAATGCTGAGCATGTTGTTAGGGTCCCATCCCAGGGCCCCTCTTGGGGAGCAATAGGCTAGATGGCACTAAGGGTCAGGAGGAACTGTGTAATCAGAAGTGAAGCTAGAGAAGGGAGACTGTGGGGACAGGAGCTACAGCACTGGGAGTGATGCTCCCACTCCTGCTGGACATCCACATGTGAGGGCTGGGATCCAGTAGAATGCAGAGCACCTGCCAGGACCTGCTTCCCTGGGAACTGCTGCTGATTCTCCAGCTGTTGGTTGCCTCGAGCCATGATGCTGTGGCCTCAGCACTGCACAACCCATGGAAGGAAGCTCCTCAAGGGGAAAGTCTGAGGTGACTGCCCCAGGAGGTGAGTCCCTGGCAGAGGCTCTGACTGACTGTGAAGTAAATTCCAAGCTGTTCCAGGAGATGGATTAGTTCCTAGGATGCAGGAGCACCCCACAACTCAACTTGGCAATCACTCAGCATCTGACAACCATGTGACACCATGACTCACAGAATGGTTTGGATTGGAAAAGACCTTGAAGATCTAGCTCCAACCCCCTGCCAGGGGCAAGGACACTTCCCGCTAGACCAGGTTGCTCAAATGGCACCATCACCACACACAGTTTATGTTTAGCAGCCATGGGACAGTTCTAGGATGGAGGGGAGAGCTGCAACCAGCCCCCAGGACAGGCTCCCATGCATGTGATGCAAGAGAGGCAGTGCACATCCCATCCTAGCACCCCTGTTTGATGGAGACCCTGAGACACAGCAGGAGGCTGGGAGTGGTGGCTGCCTCCCCTTGGCTGAAGGTCAGGTAGCAAATAGAGGTAGTGTAACCCCCATTGAAGAGCCAAGACGTGCTTTACCCCATGTCCCCAAGGTGCGTGCACAGGAGAGGCTCAGGATCACAGCAGGCAGTTGATGCCCAGCTGTCTGCAAGACACAGAGGCAGAACCCTCAGCATCCCTTGGGTTGCATGCTGGAGCTGGGCCATGGAGCAAGGCTGGCACAGCACTACCATCCACGCAAACACAAACTCACTGCCCACACCCACGCAGCTGCAGCGGACGCCAATGGATCCCAGGCAGAGCTCAGATCCATGGGAAATCAATGGGCATGCTGGAAGGAGTTTTCCCTCCCCTCCCAGGGATGGCAGTCTGAGTGAAATGCTGGGACCCATATATTTTTTAAACTTCAGATACATCTGTCAGGGTTGGGCAAATTTGCCTTAAAGAGAAACTTTCGATGTGCCATAAGGGAGAAACTATTTTTGCAACCTTCCCTTTGGCTGAAAATCTGCTGCTGGGATTTTTGTCAGGAGGAACGCACTCTGCACGCCTGGAGAAACGCTTGACGGCTCCAAAATACATATTTATGGTTTCCTGATATAGGGAGAAACAACAGAGGGAAGGAAAGATCAGCTGCAGGAGATGTTAGCCAAGCTCTGCAAGGAGGACAGCCAGCAAGCCAGGGATCGCTGGTGGAGCTGGGGGGAAGGCAAAATGAAAGACTTGGACAGGCAGAGGTGCTGAGCACCAGCCACTGCCTGGTGCTGCCTGCCAGAGGAAGGATGGGTGAGCATAGGGGTGCTGAGCTGCAGGGATACCCAGGCACTGGGGTGATCAGGCACAGAGATGCTCAGGCACAGGGATGTTGAGATGCAGGTGTGCTCAGGCACAGGGATGCTCAGCCACAAGGCTGTTCAGATGCAGGTGTGCTCAGGCACAGGGATGCTCAGATGCAGGTGTGCTCAGGCACAGGGATGCTCAGCCACAGGGATGTTCAGATGCAGGTGTGCTCAGGCACAGGGATGCTCAGGCACAAGGATGTTCAGATGCAGGTGTGCTCAGGCACAGGGATGCTCAGCCACAGGGATGTTCAGATGCAGGTGTGCTCAGGCACAGGGATGCTCAGATGCAGGTGTGCTCAGGCACAGGGATGCTCAGCCACAGGGATGTTCAGATGCAGGTGTGCTCAGGCACAGGGATGCTCAGGCACAAGGATGTTCAGATGCAGGTGTGCTCAGGCACAGGGATGCTCAGCCACAGGGATGTTCAGATGCAGGTGTGCTCAGGCACAGGGATGCTCAGATGCAGGTGTGCTCAGGCACAGGGATGCTCAGCCACAGGGATGTTCAGATGCAAGTGTGCTCAGGCACAGGGATGCTCAGCCACAGGGATGTTCAGATGCAGGTGTGCTCAGGCACAGGGATGCTCAGATGCAGGTGTGCTCAGGCACAGGGATGCTCAGCCACAGGGATGTTCAGATGCAGGTGTGCTCAGGCACAGGGATGCTCAGCCACAGGGATGTTCAGATGCAGGTGTGCTCAGGCACAGGGATGCTTAGCCACAGGGATGTTCAGATGCAGGTGTGCACAGGCACAGGGATGCTCAGATGCAGGTGTGCTCAGGCACAGGGATGCTCAGCCATAGTGATGTTCAGATGCAGGTTTGCTCAGGCACAGGGATGCTCAGGCACAAGGATGCTCAGATGCAGATGTGCTCAGGCACAGGGATGCTTGGCTGCAGGGATGCTTGGGCACAGGGATGCTGGGCCAGGTCTGTCAGGGAGAGCTTGCACATGGCGACATGCACCAGCTCTGGCTGCACAGCCTGCAATGGCTGACCACTCTCAGCTGCCCCATCCTGGTGGCACCTGGTAAGTCGCTGCCTCAGGCAACACGCAACATAGCTCATTGTTTCTCTGCTGGGTTCCATGATCAGGGAGCTGACCCTCCCAGAGAAAGTGAAGAGTGACTTTGCAGAGGACAGAGCAGATGCCACACTGCAGAAATCACTCAGCCAGGACACCCCACACCCAGCCTGTTCTCATTAGCTCTCCTGTAACTGCCAGCTTCTTGTTCAGAGGTGACAGAAGAACGATGCCAAACCTGCTCCAGAGACTACATGAGGTCTACACATATCATAGAATCATAACATTGTTTCAGTTGGAAAAGACCTCTAAGATCATTGAGTCCAACCATCAACCCAACACCACCATGGCCATTAAACCAAATGTGTAAGGCCAGCTGCCTTGGGCAGGTTGGAGGCTGCAGAATCTGCAGAAGCCTGTGCACTGGAAAGAACATCCATGAGCAGAGACCAGGACATGTGGGAACCAGAACACTGAACCAGCCTCAGATGTACCTTTTGCTTAGGGGTGTTGCTAAGCCAGGTCAGTACCTGTGATGACACCATCACACTGTCACCCCAAACAGGCACCAGCTGAAGAGGGACACCAGAAGTTGTTTGGTGTGGCAGCCCACAGGGCTGGAACAGGACCAGCACTCAAGGACTGAGTACCACCACACAGCCTCTGCTGCCATCAGCCACACAACTGCAGCTCTCCAAAGAGCAACAGCCACAAGGAGCTTTCTGTGAAGGCTACCAGGGCTGGAGCAACTGCACCTGACATGGACCTGGAGTGAGTGGGCGGGATTTTCTGTGACTGACAACTGGAAATGGTCCCTACAATACTTGTCACAATAGAGTAGCATTGAACTGGGCTTAACAGGGAAAGGAAATGATGTTGAGACATGGGCTGGTTACAGACTCTGTGCCCAGAGCATGGCTCAGGACACTATGGAGACCAGAGGGACAATCACTATGCCTGGGGAACACAGACTGCTGAGAGACAGGCTCTGGAACAAGACAGGAGAAGGGACAACTCCTGTCCTGATGTGGAAAGGGAAGCCATGAGACTGAAGCCTCAGGGACAATCCTGGAGAGGAACTGGGTGCTGGGCTGGTCAACGAGAGCTCCAAAAGAGCACCGTGGCACGGGGATCACCTCCAGAGCACCTCCAGCTGCCAGGGATGTCCTTGTGAGAAGCCAGAGCTTTCCCCAAAGAGGAGTGCAAGCAGGTGGAAGCTGGCAGGAGAGGAGAGGCCCCGTCCCAGGAGGAGCCAACAGCACAACCTCCCCAGGACTTCATCACATTTAATTTTTCCATCAATCCCTATTAGCCTTCTCCCATTCCTCTGGGTCACCCACAGGTCCAGGATGTGTTAAAAATAAACCGGTGCAGTCTCAGGGAGCTCCTCGCCCAATTATTTTAATACTCCTGGGTAGCAGTTACCGAGTCCTGCCACTGTTACACTGCCTGCCTTCAGCTGTCACACTTTAACCTTTTCCTGAGCTCCTGCAGAAGCAGAAAGCACCTCCCTGCGTTCCTGCTAATGGCAAACAGAAACAACTCCTGAGAGCTTCCTTCTCTCCTGCATCACCCTGGGTAGTGTTTCTCCCTTTGCCCACACTCAGGTCCAGTCCATGCCAGGCTTTCCGTTGTCTCAAATTCTCCTGCTGCAGCTGGTTTCTGGCTCAAGGATGTTTAACATTTTAATTAGAGAACTTCCACTGCCCTCAGAAGGCAGAAATTCAGGCACAAAAATGATCCTCAGTGTGAAGAGACTTTCCTGGGGAGCCAGGCCAAGGCTAGTTTGGCAGAAATGGGGCTCACAAAAGGGTAGCTCACTTCAGCCTGGGCATAAGCCTGCACCTGCCAGCCCCCTGCATCACCAAGGCATGGGGCAGCAGGGTCCTGCTGGAATCCCAAAAGCACCCTGGCTCCTCTGGTGCCTCATCCTGGTCCTCCACCACCCCAGCTTACTGGCATCCCAATAGCACTTCACTCCTCCAACACCCCACCAGCACTCCAGCTCCTTGGGCACCCTGACAACATTCCAGCTCCTCTGACACTCCAAAAGCATCACAGTCCTCAACATTTCACCAGCACCCCAGATCCTCTGGCAGCCTGAAAGCACCTGAGCTGCTTCAGCATGCCAAAAGCACCCTGGTTCCTGTGGCATCCCAGCAGCACTCCAGCACTACCAACACCTTGAATGCACCCGAGTCTTCCAGTACACTACCAGCACCCCAGTCCTCCAGCACCCTGGAAATACCTCAGTCCTCTGGCACCCCACCAGCATCCTGGTCTTCCAGTATCCTATACGCACTACAGGTCCATCCATACCCCTCCCACACCCCAGCTCCACCAGCACCCCAAAAGACCCCCAGCTCCTGGACAGTTACCCTGGATCAGCCTTTAAACAAGTCATGGAGTAAGCAGGTGCCTCACTGTCTCCCATGCTAATTGGCCATCCCCCCACCCTCTGGTGCAAGCCCCACTGTTTGGGCTACTCAGGGGAGCGTGACACAGGCATGTTCCAGTCATGAAGCCCCCAGCTTTGGCCAGCAAACCCGGCCTGCAGCTCCACGTGAGGCTGCTTCCGTGGAGGAGCCCAAAGAGGCTGGGCTGCTGAGCGCCGCTGGTTCACAGCAAAGCCATACGGTGCTTATCTTTATGACCTCACCTCATCCCTCAGCTACAGCTCTGAACACTTTCCAAATGTAATTATCACAGATCACTCTAATTAATCAGGGAAGGGCTGACAGAACAATGCTGTGCCTTTTTGTCTCTTTCCAGATCAAACATCTCGTAGGACAGAGGAAGTAAAACCAACACAAACAGAGTGGGTTTCCCTTTGGCTGGACAAGTTCAAAACCATCTTCCATGGATTTTTTTGGAGAAAGAAGAAAACCTTAGCTGCTTTGAGAACTGCTAGCCCAGAGGAGTCATTCTGAAAGGTCTTTTCCCTCCTGTTCTACCTTTTGGTGCTTAAAGAAGAGAGCGCCAAACCTGCAGGGCGGGATCCCATCAGCCGGCAGGGTTTATAGCTATCTCCTGCGCCAGATCACTTAATGGCTCTCTTGGTCCTAATGTTCTTAACTCAGCGATGTGGCTGAGCATTTCAGATAAGAGACATACTTAAGGCTCTGGCAAAGAAGTTTAGATTTTAATTGCTGCTTCAAAGATTGATCAATCGTGCTGCTGCTGCAAGACTGCTCTTGAACTCGGGAGAGGAACGCTGAGAGATGGACACCTACACCTCTCCAAGCTCACTCGTACCACAGGCTGAGGCCACTCCTGGCTGGAGCCCTCAGCAATGCTTCCCAAGGGCTGCATACCTGCAAGCCTTGGTTTTATGCCATCATCTCCCTGTGGCCAGCTGTGCAGGAGCCTGTGCAGTGGCTGCACAGACCATGCCAGCCTGTAAGCACTGCAGCACATGCCCCACAGCCTGTGGTGAGTTTCACAGAATCACAGAATACCAGGTTGGGAGTGGCCTCAGGGATCCTCTGGTCTGACCTTTCTTAGCAAAAGCACAGTCTAGATGATGCCTTGGAGAAGACAGATATTGGAAGATGTAGATGACCTTTCCCACACCTTCCCACAGCATCACAGAATGTTAGGGGTTGGAAGGGACCTCAAAAGATGATCTAGTCCAACCCCTCCTGCCAGAGCAGGATTACCTATACCAGATCACACAGGAACACATCCAGACAGGATTTGAGTATCTCCAGAGAGGGAGACTCCACAACCCCTCTGGGCAGCCTGTTCCAGTGTTCCCTCACAGTGAAAAAAAAATTTCCTTATGTTTCCATGGAACTTCCTATGCCTCAGCTTCCACCCATTGCTCCTTGTCCTGTCATTGGGCATCACCAAGAAGAGCCTGGCTCCATCCTCTTGGAACTCACCCTTTATGTATTTATGAACATGAATGAGGTCACCCCTCAGTTTCCTCTCCTAGCTAAAGAGCCCCAGCTCTCTCAGTCTCTCCTCATAAGGAAGATATTCCACTCTCTTGATCATTTTTGTGGCTCTGTGCTGGACTCTCACAAGCAGTTCCCTGTCCTACTTGAACTGAGAGGCCCAGAACTGGATGTGGCCTCACCAGGGCAGAGTAGACAGGAAGGAGAAACTCTCTCAACCTACTGACCACACCCCTTCTAATACACCCCAGGATGGCATTGGCCTTCTTGGCCACAAGAGCACATTGCTGGCTCATGGTCAACCTTCCATCTACTAGAACCCCCAGGTGTTTTTCCCCTTCACTGCTCTCCAACAGAGGTCAGTCCTCAGCCTATACTGATACATGGGGTTGTTCTTTCCCAGGTGCAAAACTCTACACTTGCCCAATCTGCATTTCCACTGCTCAGAGGTTCAGCAAGGTACACTCCTGACCAATGGTGAAAGGCAGCTCTTGTATTACACCAGGTGTGAACAAAACCAGCCAGGACTGTTCTGCAAGCTGCAGGTTGCCAGCTCAGAACAAAACCCTTCACTAATCTCCAAAAGGAGCACCTCCTTGGGCACCGCTCACTTCTCTGCCCAAGCTGCCCAAGACCCCCTAGCTCCCTGGGAGCAGAGCTGGCACCTTTACCTCTCGCCAGCTAAGGCATCCCGTGTCCACCACCCTGCAATGTGCACCCACAGGGGGAGACTCCTGGAGAGAATCACAGAATCACAGACTTAGCCAGTTTGGAAAAGACCTTAGAGATCATCAAGTCAAACCTTTCACCCAATACCATCTAATCAACTAAACCATGGCACTAAGTGCCTCATCCAGTCTTTTTTTAAACACCTCCAGTGATGGTGACTCCACCACCTCCCTGGGAAGCACATTCCAATGGGCAATCACTCTTTCTGTGAAGAACTTCTTCCTAATATCCAGCCTAAACCTCCCCTGGTGCAGCTTGAGACTGTGTCCTCTTGTTCTGTCACTGGTGCAGCGAGGGGCTGCCCTGACCCCCCCTAGCTCTGTCACACAAGGGACCATCACAGCAGGACATCAGCAGCCTCTCAGCACAGACATCATCCAACTCGATCAGTCACAGCATGGCCGCGCTCCGATGCATCTTACACTGAATGGTAGGGGTTGGAAGTGACCTCTGGAGATCATCAAGTCCAACCCCCCAGCCAAGGCAGGCTCACATAAAGGTCACACAGGAACACATACACGAGGGTTTGCACTGTCTCCAGAGATGAAGACTCCACCAACTCTCTGGGCATTTACTTCTTGCATGAGCCTTCCCCACTTTCCATTTCAGAGACAAATGGGAATGGATCCCCTGTAGCTCCCAAGCAGTTCCACAAGCTGTATTCCTGGCTGCATCACCACAGGAACCCTTCTGCTCAGAATGCCTGGGCTCCACCATCAACCAGGGATTTTAATCTGGAGTTTGGGCGTGTTCTGAACTGATTTATTTTCCACCGAACAGATTTAGGTTTAATTCCCTCTTATCTTAATTAATATCAGGAAAACTACACAGCTCCCTTTTCACAAAGGAGAAGGAGCAGCACAATGCAGGAAAATGCTTGTAGAAACAAGAAACCTCAAACTTTCACCTCAGGTAAATTAGCATGACTTTACCGAGGCTAATTGAGTTACCCTTAAATTATGCACAGGAATCAAAGGAGGTTCTGGGCTCTCCCCAGAAGGCCCTCATTACAAATGCATCACTTCACTCCCAGGCTGCTAGGGATGCACCACTCTGTGATGCGGTTCTTGCCACATCCTCCTCACCCACCCCAGCAGGCCCCTCAGAAAGGAGCTAAACAAGAGGGAGGAAGAGGAGGAGGACATACCAGGGAGTCCATCACCCACTGACCATCACCCATTGGCCATGCAGGCTGCATGTGGCTCCAGGTGCCACCAGCACAGGGAGCAGCACCCAGCCTTGATGTCCATTCATCTAGTTCTTCCTAGCATGCTCCAGGGAGCCCTTAGACTGGCATTCCAGTACCTACAGGAAAGCTGGGGTGGGACTATTCACAAGGACTTCTAGTGATAGGATGAGGGGCAATGGTTTTGAGCGAGCTGGAAGAGGGGAGATTGAGACAGCAGATTAGGATGAAATTCTTTACACTGGAACAGGTTGCCCAGGGAGGTTGTGGATGCATCCTCCCTGAAGGTGTCAAGGCCAGGCTGGATGGGGCCTTGAGCAACTTTATCTAGTGGAAGGTGTCCCAGCCCATGGGTGGGGTTTGGAAATAGATGATCTTTAAAGTCCCTTCCAACCCAAATCATTCTATGATTCCAGACCTTGCTCCTGTACCTCAGAGACCAGTAGATTTACATCAGGGAGCAAGAGAAAGGGACAGATAAACCCAAATGGGACTGCTTGTCCCTGGTGCAGCACTGACAGCATCCTCCTGCTGGCAGATGAATACCCCACTACCAAGGGACTGGGAAGAGCCAGCTCCACCTAGAGGGACCTCCTGCAGGGTTTGGGATGAAAAATGATCCTTTCTGATCCTGTGTTGTTGCTGGCAATCAAGAGGGCTGATGGGACAGCCTTTGCTGGGATTGATTTTTCAGTTTTTCACCTGTTTGTGCTTGCAGCAGCAGCAGAATGTGGCCCAACTGCACATAGTGGGACAAGGATGACAACAGGAGATCTTGCCATGAGTTTTTTTTAACCTCTGTCCCACTCTGGACAGGCAGAGTTCAGCACAGCAGTGTCCTCAGCAGCAGAAATGGAAGAGCTCAGCCATCCCCAGCATCCACAGAGAGTGGTGGCCAGGTCCTGCAGCACCCACCATCCTGGGGCACCTCATCCCAGCCCCTGTCCTTGCTGTAAACCACTCACAGTATCACAGTATCAGCATCACAGTATCGGTATCACAGTATCACCAAGGTTGGAAAAGACCTCAAAGATCATCAAGTCCAACCTGTCACCACAGACCTCATGACTAGACCATGGCACCAAGTGCCACATCCAATCCCCTCTTGAACACCTCCAGGGAGGGTGACTCCACCACCTCCCTGGGCAGCACATTCCAATGGCTAACAACTCTCTCAGTGAAGAACTTTCTCCTCACCTCAAGCCTAAATTTCCCCTGGTGCAGCTTGAGACTGTGTCCTCTTGTTCTGGTGCTTGTTGCTAGAAAGAAGAGACCAACCCCTTCCTGGCTACAACCACCTTTCAGGTAGTTGTAGAGAGCAATGAGGTCACCCCTGAGCCTCCTCTTCACCAGGCTAAACAATCCCAGCTCCCTCAGTCTCTCCTTGTAGGGCTTGTCCTCAAGGCCTTTCCCCAGCCTCATTGCCTTTCTCTGGACACGTTCAAGCAGAGCATTCTGTATTCCAGAAAACAGCTTTCTTGGACAGAAAAGTTTAACTGGAAGCCCAGCTCCTCCACGGCAGGGACACAAACCTCTGCCACCATAAAGGTACCACAATCATTTGCCACCACTTCCACTTCTGCTGCTGGCTGCTGGTTCTTCTCTAAGTCTAATTACACCAAAGAAAGCAACAGAAAGGCAAGAGCAGCTTCCCCTTTCTGTGGCACCCAAAGCTCTGAATATGCAAATACTTCCTCATGAGCTTAATTTCTGCTGCAAAGGAGTGATGCTAATTGAATTTCTTTAATAGAAACCCTCTCACTGACAACAATGTTCTATTTTAAGGGATTCAAAACTTTAGGTTTTTTTCATTTCCAGCTTTGACATCAAACTTCTCCCTTTTGCATCTCTGTCTGGCCCTCTTGTGTAGCTCCATAATTAATAATGGGGAAAGAGCCACCCCACCTGCTCCCCTCCTGCACACCAGCCTTGCCTTGAGCCCCACCACTGTGTTGAAGTCTTCACCAGCTGGCCATTAATACTGGAACTGGCTGGAGACAGTGGCTGACACTGGCATGGCACCACAGAGGAGACTGGCTGTCACATCAGGATTGACCAGGAGCTGCCATTCCAAATGGGACAAACCAGAGGCTGGTGGCCAAGGCCCAGGTCCCTCACTGCTCCTCAGCTGTCCAGGGTCAAACACTGACCCACCACTGCATAGCCTCTGCCACCCCGTGGTACCAGGCTCCAGCTGGGCATCAGCCATGCTCAGCCAGGTGGGGACAAACCTCACCAGTCTGAAATGACCCAGTGTGCTCCTGAAACAGCCCCACTTGGCTTTGCTGAAGGACTGTCTGCCTCTTCCCACCACTGCCTTCACAGACTCATAGAAACATTTTAGTTGGAAAGCACATCTAAGATCATCAAGTCCAACCCTTAACCCAGTACTGCCAGGCCACCACTAAACCATGTCCCTCAGCAACACATCTACACAGCTTTTCATTTCCTACAGGGATGTGGACTCCACCACTGCCCTGGGCAGCCTGAGCCAGGCCCTGACAATCCTTTTGGGGAAGATGTTGTTCCTCATATCCAACCTAAACCTCCTCGAGGCAACTTGAGGCCACTTCCTCTTGTCCTATCACTTGCCTCTTGGGAGAAGAGACTGCCCCCTGCCTGGCTCAAACCTCCTTTCAGGGAGTTGCAGAGAGTGAGAAGGTCACTCTCTTCATCTTGCCTACTGCTTTCTCCTTTCAGTGTCCACGCCCTTCCCAATATGGGATGCTGGATCAGCACCTTCTCTCCAGCACTCCACCACTCCAGGGAACCACCCAGCACCCTTCTCACAGCGCCAGCAGCACCTGCCAGTTACAAACTTCTCCCAAGCCAAGATCCACCATAAGGATGGAGTTGCCCAGGCTGAGCAATGCTGGATCAGAAACACAATAGGGCATGAGCTGACCCTTGGGTTTGATTTTATCTAGTCTTGTCTTGATGACAAATGACAGAAGTAGAGGAAATGGTTACAAGCTGTGCCAGAGGTGGTTCAGGACGGATATTAGGAAATGCTTCTTCACTGAAAAGATTATAAAACATTAGAATGGTCTGTCCAGGGCAATAGTGGAGTCACCATCCCTCAGGGTGTTCAAGCAGCATGTGGACCTGGTGCTTAGGGACATGGTTTAATGCTGACCCTCCAGTACTGGGTCAAAGGTTGGACCGGATGAGCTTCCAGGTCTCTTCCAACAAGATGTATTCTGATTCTGTAGTCATTGAAAATCATAATGAAACATCCATGGAAACACATAAACATCCAGTAGCAACAGACCAGCATCTCCCAACCATCACCAAGAGCAGCCACAGTGGTCTCAGAACCGAACCCCACCAAAAGCAGCAGCAACAGCTCAGCCCGCTCATGGGGTGACATCTGGACACCACAGGTATGTGGTGGCATGTCCCTGCTCCAGCACAAGGACCTGCTCAGTTTTGACAGTGATGGATGGGCCAAGGACCAACACCAGACAGCAGCAACCCAGAACCACCCTCTTATGCTGACAGCTGTGACCTGGAGGCATCAGCAACAGGTCCATTGCTGCCCAAACTCCAGCAGTGCTACGCAGGAGCTGGGAGAGGAGCAGCCACAAGGAGGCTGTTAGAAGGAGCAGGCAGGAGAGCTGCCAGGAGCACTGCCCAGGACAATAAGAGCCCTGCTCAGGAGTGAGAACTTTAGAGCACAAAACTGCTCCCTTTGAGCTGAAGGAGAGGAAGGAAGTGAATGCCTGAAATCTACTCCAGCCACCTGCCCCAGGTTGATAACATGGATAAACCTGGTCTGAGATCCTTCACCCTTTGAGGGTGCCAGAGCGCTGGAGCAGACTGCTCTGATCGGTGGTGCTATCTCCTCTGGAGAGATTCCAAACTCACCTAGACAATGGGATCGTGGGCAAGGTGCTGTGGATGACCCCCACAGGGGTTGGACTGGATGATCTCCAGAGGTGCTTTCCAACCCCAACCACGCTGGGATTCTGTGAGAGCGCCAGGAAGGAGGAGTTTGTGCAAGCCAAGAGGAGCGGGAGCATCATGGAGCATCACCAGCACAGCTCATCCACATGAGGTAGCCCAGGCCTTGGCCATCCCCTGCCACCTCAGCTAGGATCCTGCTCACCAGCTGAAATCCTGCTCTGCCTCTGAGATCCTACTCACCCTCCAGGACCCCATGTACCCTCTCCTCGCCCAAAGCCTCAGATGGATTAACTTGCTGAACCTTGAGTGCCAGGCCAGCTGAACCACAAGTGCCAGGCCATGCTCCCCTCCTACAGCAGATGCAGGGCTGCTCTCTGGTTGCCTGGTGGGACTGCTCTCCCCAGGAACTGGCCCCAGTTTTGAGGTCCCCAAGGGTGACAGGTGCAGGAGGGGAGGCACACAGCTTTTGTCCCAGAGGGTGATGCACCCCATGAGGCAGCCCCTGGCACAGAAGCCTACTGGTGGGAGGCAGGGAGCTGGAGCCAGGCTCAGCTCACCAACCCATAGTGTATGGTCAGGCAGAAGCCCCCTGCCCCATGTGTGTGAGTCTCTGGCTCCACAGAATGGGCACAGGGAGCAAGGGGCTGAAGCACAGGGACTGGGCACATACAGGTAACTGCACACAAGCAGATGGGACCAGCGCAGCTCCAATAACCCAGAGAGAAGCTGTGCCAGGCAAGAGTGAGAACATCAGTGCTAAACCAACTCAGGGACATAAGGAGGCTGCTGCTCTCATTCCTGTCCTCATTTGCTGGGGAACTAACTTCCCTCCATTGTCCTCCCCCTCACTAGCTGGTAGCCAGTCTCCCACCTCCATCCCCCATCACTCACTCCTTCATACACCACCATCTTGGCTACTAACTGCTGCAACACAAGGGTCCCATACTGGTGCAAAGACTTCTTCATGGTAACAAGCCCATGTCCAATCACAGGCTCACCCAGCTGCATGCTGTGGAAGCAGCAGCAGGGCAGAGGAAAATGAAAACAAGGATGGCAAAAGGAAGGATGTGAGGAGAGCTAATCACTGGCAGCACATGGAACTTACACCAAGCACCACAGGAATGCTGCCAGGCTGATTGACCATGCAGAGCCCAAGCTTTCACTTCGGCCTTCCAAGGAAATGGGCTCAAATCTTGTAATTTTGGAAAGGATTTGAAGGAGCTGCTTGCGTTTCATGGAGAGAAGGAGCACCTGGGAGCTTTACAACGTTAGCTAGTGTGGCAGATGTCAGTCCCAGGAAGGCTGTCCCCTCCTGCACCCATCCTCCTCCCCGCAATCCCCATCTTCCCGGGAAAAGGCACCAAAAGGACATCTCCTCTGCCATACCGAAGTTGGGAAACCTGCATTTTAACCCCTCGTCTTTGAAGCCTGGTTGCCATGGTAACCACAGAACAGCCTCACAGCAACTGGGAGATCAGCAGTAATTTCCCCCAAAAAAGTACAGGCTTCTCTCCTGCCATGGGTTGCCCACAAGGAGAGGCAGGATCTCACCAGCTCACATCCCACAGCCTGATGGGGTGGAAATAAAGGCTGGCATCCTCTCTCTGCAGCCAGGGCAGCAGCCAGGAGGGCAGTGGGGCCCAGGGCAGCTCCCCCTCCAAAGCATCCCCAGCCACTCTAACCCACTCATAGAATGCTAGAATTGCTTGGGTTGGAAAAGCCCTTTAAGATCATCAAGTGCCTTAACCCAACACCACCATGGCCATTAAACCACGTCCCCAAGTGCCATGTCCACACATTTCTTGAATACATCCAGGGATGGTGACTCCACCACCTCCTTGGGCAGCCTGTTCCAATGCCTGACCACTCTTGCAGGACATAAACTCTTCCTAATGTCCTCCCCAGGCACAATTTTAGGCCATTTCCTCTCATTTCATCATTCCATCACTGCCCTCTTGCCCACCCCTGCCTTCCCCTTTTTTGGCATGGGGACACTTTCTTGCTGGAACCTCCTCTCCCTCCCATGCTGGGGTCACTGCACAGACAACTGCCAGGCTGCTGCAGTTTGGGTTCTCCCTCTGACCAGCAGGAACTGGCAGACAAGCAAACTCCCCACAAAGCACCACGCAGAATGGAGGTGCCACAAAACAAGAGCAAGCTATCCCAGGGCTTACAAGTTCTCAGAGACAATTCTCCCCTGGTCTGTCCCACACAACAAGTGGAATTTTGGCATGGGATTGCATGGAAAACCAGAGCATGCTTCTAGCCAGCATTCAGTGTTTTGAACAGAGAAACCTACTGGCCTTTCTGGAAAGCTCCAGTAGTCTGGAGACATCTTTCACACCCACGTAGCTCCAGCTACTGGAGTTGTGCAGCCCAAGCTTCACATTATGTCTCTTGCCTGGGGGCAAATCACCTCTCACCAAGATTTAAACATCTCCAGATCCACATAATCAGAATCATAGAACCTTTTGGGATCTTGAAGATCATGGAGTCCAACAATTCTCTAGCTTTACCAAGGCTGGTGATAAACTACATCTCTAAGCACCACGTCTCCCTGTCTTTAGCTTCAGTCTTAAGTTACTCCTGTACAATGTTACTCATGGAAAGGATTTCTTCCCTTTCCCACCTAGCTCATTGCCCTGGTGCCACAACCCACAAACACACACCTCTGAACTCCCCTTCCAGGAGCAGGACCACACAATCATGGAGAGACACATCCACAGCCCTCTGCCTTCCCTGGACTGCTGGGATGTAATCACACAGCCCAGACCTGAAGGGTTCCCCACATTTATGACCCCACCAGAGGGAACAGATGTTCTAGTCCCTGTTTATATCTCCATCCACACAGTGGCACTCAAGCAGTGCCTCCCAAGCCCACATTTGGTGCCACAGGCCAAACATGGTGCAGCACCAACAGCAGAGTCTGAGCCAGGAGTGGGATAGGGAGCCAGTCAGCCATAGTCAGTCGTATGGGGGTACAAAGGGTACATGCCATGCCCTCAGGCAGACCACACTTTGGAGACTGGTGGCACAGTACACTCTGAGCCATGATGAACATTAAATACCCACCTTGTCTTGGAATCACCTCACAAAGGAACAGGGTGGTAAAAGCCCTAATAAAACTTGCTGGTTTAACTGGTGCTGATCAGGAACTCAGGACAGGTACTCCAGCAAAGCTGCACAGCTGCAGGGGCTGCACATCTGTGCTCTGGAAGACCACGAGGGGTAGGCCCTGCTCTCCACTCGGCCACTCCATGTATGCACAGCCCATGCTGGAGCAGTTCCATCTGCAGCTCGTCTTCCCAGTGAAGGCACCAGGGCCACAGGCACTGGACAGGCTGGAACGTGTCCAGAGAAGGGCCACAAAGATGATCAGAGGGCTGGAGCACCTCTCCTATGAGGACAGACTGAAGGAGTTGGGGCTATTCAGTCTGCAGAAGAGAAGGCTCTGAGAAGACCTTATTGTGGCCTTCCAGTATTTGAAGGGGGCCACAAGAAGGCTGAGGAGGGACCTTTTAGGCTGTCAGGTAATGATAGGACTAGGGGGAATGGAACAAAACTAGAAATGGGTAGATTCAGATTGGATATTAGGAAGAAGTTCTTCCCCATGAAGGTGGTGAGACACTGGCACAGGTTGCCCAGGGAGGTGGTAGAAGCCTCATCCCTGGAGGTTTTTAAGACCAGGCTGGATGTGGCTCTGAGCAACCTGATCTAGTGTGAGGTGTCCCTGCCCATGGAACTAGAGGTTCCTTCCAAGCCTAACAATTCTATGATTCTATGATAACCTGGGGTTCCCCATCCCAGCAGCACCAGAGACTGCAGGAGGTTGAGGTGATGGGTGAGACATTGTCACAACTATCTTATTTTTAACCTATTTTTGAAAAGGGTAGAAAGGAAGACCTAGGAGACCACTAACCTGTCAGCCTCACCTCTGTGCCTGGGAAGATCATGGAAGAAATCCAGCTCTGGAGCCCTTAACACAGGAAAGACATGGACTCACTGGAGCAGGTCCAGAGGAGGCCACAAAGATGATCAGAGGGCTGAAACACCTCCCTATGGGGAGAAGCTGGAGAATCATAGAATAGGTTGGGTTGGAAGGGACCTCCAAAGGTTATCTAGTCCAACCCCCCTGCAGTGAGCAGGGACATCCTCTGCTAGATGAGAGCCTTGTCAAGCCTGACCTTGAATATCTCCAAGGATGGGGTCTCAAATACCTCCCTCAGCAACCTATTGCAGTTTTCCACCACCCTCATGGTAAAGAACTTGCTCCTAACACCCAATCTAAATCTACTCTTCTCTAATTTCAAAACCATTGCACCTTTTCCTATCACTACAGGCCTTTGGAAACAGTCCCTCTCCAGCCTTCTTGCAGGCCCCCTCCAGGTACTGGAAGGCCACTATTAGGTTTCCCCAGGGCCTTCTCTTCTCCAGGCTGAATAGCCCAAGCTCCCTCAGCCTGTCCTGTTCCAGCCCCCTGATCATTTTCATGGCCCTCCTCTGGACCCACTCCATCAGGTTCCTGTCCTTCTTGTGTGGAGGGCACTAGAGCTGGATACAGGACTCCAGGTGAGGTCTTACTAAAGCAAAGAGGCAGAATCACCTCCCTGGACCTGCTGGCCACATTTCTTTTGATGCAGCCCAGGACACCATTGGCTTTCTGGGCTGCAAGCACACACTACTGACTCATGTCCAGCTTCTCATCCACCAGAACTCCCAAGTCCTTTTCTGCAGGGCTGCTTTCTATCACTTTGCCCCTCAGCCTGAATCAATAATGAGGATCATTTTGACCCAGGTGCAGGACCCTGCATTTGGTCTTGCTGAACCTCATGAGGTTTACCTGGGCCCAGTGCTAGAGCTTGTCCAGCTCCATCTGGATGACATCCCATCCCTCTAGCATATCGACAGCCCTGCTCAGCTTGGTGTCCTCTGCAAACTTGCTGTTGGTGCACTCGATCTCACTGTCTGTACCACTGATAAAATATTAAGCAGTACTGGTCCCAGTATGGACCCCTGAAGGACTCCACTTGTCACTGATCTCCATCTGGCCTTCAAGCCACTGACCACTACCCTCTGGATACAACCATGGCTCTCTATCTCTGCTGCCCCCATGTCTGGGGCAGCCCCCAGGAGGGCAAGGAGCAAAGGGCCGGGGAAATGGGACAGGACCAGATCAAAGCCTTAACTGGGCTCACCTCCTGCTAGGAGCTGGAGCTGCCAGGGCAGATATTCGAGGAGGGTATCTGATAGGTCTCCCCAGCCCTGGCTCCCTTGGGCAGTGATATGCAATGCGTGGAGCAGACAGCACCAGCTGGGCACTCAGGCCTGGCTGGCGTCCATGTGGTGACATCAGCAGGTCAGGCTGTCACTAATTGAATTGTACCTGCGTGGCTTAATAAACAAAGAGCCCTCTCCACATTACAGCCATGTAATCCCTTAATTGGTTTGAGCACACGTCCCACAGGGAGTGTCACAAATCCATCAGGGTGCCCCAAGCATGGCAGTGCTGAGCTGCAGAGATAAGGGGTGGCACAACCTGAAACTTGGCTCTGCTCCTCACCACCCAGCACCCACCTGCTCTGCTCTGCTCCTTGCCACCCAGCACCAGCACTGCTGCCATGGGCCGCACAGGCACCACTAAGCAGGCAAGGCAGACCCTCTCCCCCAGCATGATGAACCTCCATCACAGGCCATCTGCCCACCCCAGTGTAACTCCACTGCTGCACTGCACACCATGGAGCTGTCCCAGAGCATGGACATGGGCGTCCTTCCAGGCCAAATGGAGTCAGTGGAAGCTGCATCCTCCTGGATCCACACTCAGTCCATCAGATCTCACCAATACAAATCTCACCTAACTCCCCAAACACACACAGTGAGGACAGCAGGCACTCACCACCCCACCATCTCACCCAAAAAATGCTCTCCTGCTGCACCACACAACTTGCTAATGCAAACCTAAACCAAGGCTATGTCCATGAAGTATAGCATGCTTTGAAAAGGCAGCAGAGCCCTGGCAGAGGGATGACCATGCTTAGCAGAACCCTGGTATTCTGCCCCATGACACACTGCGCACACAAACATCAGCTTAGGGCCACTCCTCTAGCGTAAAAACCCCACTTTCACATCTGGATCACAGAAACACAGAAGAGTGGTGGGGGTTGAGAGGGATCTTTCAGTGTCATCCAATCCAACACTCCTGCTAAAGCAGGATCACCCACAGCAGGTTGCCCAGGATCACAATGTCCAGGTGGATTTGGAATCTCTCCAGAGAACACTGGAGATCACTCAGCACTGCTTTCAACCTTCACACCGCTGGCCAAAGCAGAGGCTGAGGAAGGGACAGGGCAATGTGGCTCAGCTGGCACCCCCACATGCCAGCTGTTTGCCATGCTGCCCTTTACCATGCCATGCTGTGCCAGGTGCCATCCACTCCCTGGAGAACACATGTCCTGTTGCAGGAAGATGCCTGGGCTGGGTTTGTTGTGTCCAGCACTACAGGAGGAACTCACCCTGCCTTCAGGGTACCGCTGATTCTGATCTGTGTGATAACTGCAATACTGTTGCCCTTCATTCTCCTCTCCTGTCCTTCACCTCTGCTCACCCCTCAACAGAACTCAAAACACACCACTGGCCATGGGGGAACCCTTTGGGTACCCGATTCCACACATGGCCTTAATTTCAGCTGGTGATGAGGGGCTCCAACCTCTGCACGGCATTCCCAGCCTCGCATCTTGCTGGCCACAGTTCTGTCCCTCATTGTTATTTGAGCTCTCCGGATGCCATTTAAAACCAGGCATAGGGGATCAGGCAGGCTCCTTTAACACTGCTTAGGAGAAATTGAGCTTATTCAGCTCAGCTCTCTGTAGCCCCCAGCGAGGCTGCAGAAGACAATGCCAGCGCCGGTGAGCAGCACGGGCTGCGGTGCCTGGGCAGAGCTGCCGTGCATCACGCGGCCCGGCCGCACGCAAGCAAAGGGCATTTACCTAAGCAGCTTATCTCTCGCTCATCTCTGCGTGCTGCACGGTGCCACGCCAGAAAAGCTCAGTTTAAAACTATCCCCCTAATTTCCGCCCTCAGAAATGAATACAATCGTCGCTGGGAGCTGGCAGGCAGCTACAGCCACCCCTGCTGACCTCCCCTGGCTTTTCCAGCAGTATTTATCCTGTTCTCCTTCTCTGAGCAGGGAAGGACGTGGGAATCACCTCAGCCCTCAGAAGGTGCTTGTAGAATGTTTCTTAAATAAAACAAGTTGAGCAGCAGTGTCTGACCCAGGGCAGTAATGGGCAATAATGAACACAACAGAAATGTGAGCCTTGGGGGAAGCAACCTGCCGTATCCAGCACTGCATCAAAATGTTCACAGGTCAGGCTGGTGGAGCAGGAGCAGCTCTGAGGTGTGCTCTGCTCACTCACCTGCAGCCCAGCACCCAGGCTCTGCCTGGGGTGCCCGGGAGAGAACAGCACAGCACCACAACTCAACACCCAGGGAATCCCCAGCCCCGACGCATGCCTTGGACACATGGCTAGGTGTCACAGCAGATGAACACAGAGGCCACCTCTGCCCCAAGAACACTGACACCCTGCAGCTCCAGGGGCTTCTGGAGGGGAGAAGCAGAGGTGGGCAGCAGCCAGGTCTGCCTTCAGCAATCCTGGCTGTGTCCCCTCTGACACCCACACCCCTGGGCCCCTCTTGGCATGCCCAGGACAGGAGCAATGGGGCAAGCACTGGGCAGAGCCAGGAGGGTGCCCACCCATGATGAGCAGTCATAGAATCATGGAACTGGTTGGAAATTGGTTGGAATCATAGTTTTGTTTTTACAAACCTTTAAGATGGAGTCCAACCTTTAACCCAGCACAGCCAGGTCACCACCAAACTATGTCCCTCAGCACCACACCTCCAAGTCTTTGAAACCTCTCCAGAGATGGGGATTCCACCACTGCCCTGGGCAGCCTGAGTCAGACCTTGACAACCCTTTTGGGGAAGAAATTGCTCCTTATGTCCAGCCTAAACCTCCCCAGCGTAATCTAAGGCCCTTTCCTCTTGTCTAATAGCTTGTTATGAGGAAGAAGAGAACAACCCCCACCTGGCTCCAACCTCCTTTTGGGGAGTTGTAGAAAGCCAGAAGGTCTCCCCTCAGCCTCCTCTCCTCCAAGCTGAATAACCCCATTTCCCTCAGTGCCTCCTCACCAGACCTGTTCTCCAGACCCTTCACTAGGTTTGTTGCCCTTCTCTGGACGTGCTCCAGCCCCTTAATGTTCTGTCCATCAGGGCAGGCCAGCCACAATCACCACTCAGGGCATGTGCCAGTGCACTGCACCACCCTGCTCCTGCTCAGGCTGGGGACCATAGCAAGATGCCTCCAGACTCTACATTAATGACCAACAGTCACTGAACACCATCACACATCCCACAAAGAAACTTTCTCCTAAGCTGGCAGCCCTTGCGGAGATGTACTTCACCACAAACCTCCTGCCCCACAGAGGCACCAGGCACTGCCAATGTTTTATGTCTTTCTGTGGAATTTTGAAGAGCCAAGTGTTTTACAGCAAGCACAACTCTTCCACTGCTTCCAGGAGCACCTCCACAATGAGTGATGTCAGAGAAGGTCCCACACATCCTTGGCAGCACCACTCCTCCAGACAGCAGGGCAATAACACAGCTGAGAGGGCACTGAGCCCAGAACACCCCAAGGCTCTCCGAGAGTCCCTCCACTGCAGAGGCATCACTCCCTTACAGACTCAAGTTCACAGAAGCATGTTACAGGCCAGACTGGGAGGACCATACTGCCCATGAGCTGGGCCCTCACCAAGGACGCAGTGAGACAAGGAGCCATACTCTCAGCTCCTGCACCAGTTTGAAACACCTCCAGTGGAAGTGCTATACTACAGCCAGCACTGGAGGTACAGGAGCTACGCCCTACAGTGCTCAAGTTTTTATTAAACTATTGAACTATTAAAAAACAAACCCCAAAGGACTGCTTTATGCTGCCAGGAGAAGAACCATTGCTCTGCAGCTTTTAATTCCAAAGCCAGTGGAATTCAGGGCCCTGCCACTCCCCTGACCAGGCTGCCACTGGCCTGCAGACCCCCAGCAGCATGCCTGCAGAGCAGTCAGTCATCCCCAAAGCAGCCACAGCCCTGGCTGAGGCTCATCTGGCCTGTCAGGAGTTGCAGCTTGGAGCCTGGTCCTGCCCCAGCAGATCGGCACTGCTCCAGTCAGGCTCCGGTGGGGCGGAGATGCAGGGCTGTGGCGTTGGAGGAGCCCTGAGCAGACTGCCCCCAGCAAACAGCTACGTAAGGCACGGTGGCGCTAAACCACGGCAGAGGAGAGGCTGCCTGTGACACGGCAGTACCCAGCAGAGCCTTCGAATCACAGCTGAGAGGGTAACAAACCCCTCTCGCCTTGTTCAGACCCGCCCCCACGGAGCCCCACCAGCCAGGTTCTGCATGGAGCACTGAAGAGCGCTACGGTGCAAACACAAACACCAGGGCTCACCGCACTCCAGCAGGGCTGTCAGCTGTACATGCCTCTCCTTGCTGGGCACAGGCTTCACCAAGGGGTCTGCTCCTAACTCTGGCTAAAACCCTGGGGAACTACCCTGAGGAGCTGAACCCACATCTCACCCACCTGCATCAGGACATCCCTGTGTTCCCAGAATCATAGAATAGTAGGGGGTGGAAGGGAACTCTGGAGAACAAGTCCAACCCCACTGCTAAAGCAGGATCACCTAGGGCTGGTCACACAGGAATGCACCCATACAGGTTTTGAAAGTCTCCAGAGAAGGAGACTCCACAACCTTTCTGGGCAGCCTGTTCCAGGGCTCCAGCGCCAAAGAAACTTTGTCTCATATTGAGGTGCAGCTTCCTGTGTTCCAGCTTATACCCATTGTTCTTTGTCCACAAAAAAGAGACCAGCACCTTCATCTTGACACACACCCCTCAGATATTTATGGACATTAGTAAGATCCCCCTCTCAGCCTTCTCTTCTCAAGACTGAACAGTCCCAGTTTTCTGTCTGTCTTCACAGGAGAGATGCTCAAGTCCCCCAGTCATCCTCATAGCTCTCCATTGGACTGTCTCCAGTAGATCCCTGTCTCTTTTGGACAGCCCAAAACTGGACACAATATTCCCGCTATGGTCTCACCAGGGCAGAGCAGAGGGGGAGAAGAACCTCCCTCAACCTGCTGGACACACTTTCCTTGATGCACAGCATTGCACCACTTCTTACTGCTGTTAAAGAAATACCTTCTCAAATCCTGGGAGCAGCAACATTGTCACCAGCGTATTGAAAACAGATCTGGGGACTTTCTCTGGGTGTGACTTTTTCTACCCTGCTTTTTCTTCCTTGCATGTGTTTTTCCTTGCACGTCTGCTTTATAGTCAGTCCTTCTGCTGTGGGAGGCACATGGCTGCCCCAGCTCACTGCTGTGAGTTCCTGGGTCAAGCTCAGGCCTTTTGCTTCTCTCTCCCCCTTGGCCAAGCACAGAGACCAGGCAGAACAAAGGGACAGAAATAAATACCCAGGGGGGTATCAGGTATCTGGCAACATAGTAACACTGAGGCCATGTAAACTGAAGAGTCTCCTCTGTCTCCAATCCAAAAGAAGTCCAACGTGATCTTGACAGAGAAGCCTAAGCAAAATCTCCAATGGAACAGAAAAACCCCTATACCTCCTTAAAGAAAAGCTAGCTGATCACATGTTGCATGGAAATGCTTTGTCAAGCGACAGGTCCTAGTGAGAAACTTCATCTAAAGGAGCAACCTCAGAAGCACAGGGGTTTGGACAGGGGTTTCGCAGCCTCAAGCAGAATCAGTGCTGGCCACACGCTACACAAATAGAGAGGCATTCATGGAGATTCCCAAGATGGCACGCATAAGCCAGCTGACAAACTACCTTCTGCACTGCTCAGCCTGCCCAGGGCAAATATTCTTTGTAGAGCTATTTATTGCACAGGGACACGAGAGCAGCCGCCCAGCCTGCACCCCAGCCAGCTGCCCCAAGGCTGGACAGAGAGGCCAGCCAGGACGGGACACACGAGCAGGAGCCCTTGAGGCACTGCAGAGTCCCCCACACCACACCACACCAAACCAAATAATGGCACAATGCAGCTGTGAAAGCAGCTGCCACGTAAACCCATGCCAACAGTCCCTGGCAGGGCACAGCTCCTGGCACCACATCATGCCACTGTGCCATGTACCTCTGGTTCATGGAGCTCAGACCAAGGGGCCAAAAGTGTAACCTGGGTGCACTGCACCTGTCCTTGGGCTACCTCAGGCATACAGCCGCCCAGCTCTAGGAGCTCCTCTGAGAGACCTCTCCTCACCGCTCTTCCCCTGGGAATACCAACCCCTTTCCTTCCTCTGTAGCCTCAGTCCTCCAAGAACTCTCACAGAGCTGCCAGAAAAAACAAAACAATTGTCATTGCTATCTCAGGACAGGCTGCAGGCCAGCTTGCTACTCCTATCACCACCAGAGCCCAGTGAGGGACTCTGTTTGTTACCTGGGAACACCTCAGAGGTCTCCATACCTTCTCAGGAGCTCAAGCCTTCACTAGCCCCAGAGAAATGCAGGCACAGATACAGGCTTGCTCCTCTGCAGCAGGGGTATGTGGGAATGCTTATGATCACCTAGAATTCAGGCAGCATCTTTCACCCCGGGTCAGTAACGCCATGTCCAAAGCCATTACCATTCCAGCACACAGTGAGCTCCTGCTTAAACCAGCTCCCCCAGGAGCAGTTCCCCAGCAAGACCCACAGCTCTATGGGAATGGCCCACTGATTCATCCATGAAGAAGAATGCTCCCTCCTCTCTCATCCCCGCTTCCACCACAGGGTGAGTCTCACCTCAGAGGTCCTCCCGAATGGGCTGCATGGCAGGAGAACCCAAATCAAAGACACCTGCCAGCTCAAATCTGGGGGCACCAGAAAGTGTATCTGACTAACTAGAAGCAAATGTTTCTGTTGTGTTGCAACATACATGATTACTTGACATACACTTGTAGAAAGAATGGTTCACTCACAAGCAACAAAGCCTGACCCTGGTGTGGGTTTGGCTTTCCAGGCTTGGTCACGTCTCCATGCTTCTGTTCAACCACATTTCTCCCTGATGCCCATCTATGTATATGGACAACATGCTTTTACGTCCAAAGCATTTCAGGTAGCTGCCTCAAGAACAGGTTTTATTTAAAACACACAGAGACTTGGCTCTTAGCACAAAACTCACCAAATAGTGTCAGAAAGCACATTTTAATAGCAAGATGTTGAAAAGTAATTTTACTACTAGCTAGAAAAGTCTGACGACTGCAAAGGATATATTTAGCTGGGTATAAATAGACAACACTCAGCACTGTCTGGTCAGGGGAGTACAAATCTTCCCTAATGCATGGAGTATGCCTGGCCCAGAACGCTTCAGCAGCACTTAGAGGAGCCTCTGCCACTTGGCCAGGGTTCTGCAGCCCACTAATAGCAAAGCCATTAGAACGATCTTCTGGAGCTGCTGCTTGCTCAGAGAATATTCAAAAGCTGGGTCTGTAAAACCAGCCTGGTACCACATCTGAAAGCAGAGCAGTATTGATAAGCAATGGAAAGCCATTAGCTCTCCAATGCCTGAAACATCTCCACATGCCACAGGTGCAGACAAACCCTGCAGACACCTCAGGGTGCTCCATCTTCACACAGTACTTGCAGGAACCCTTGCTTGCCAAGCCTGGCCACTGCATCTCCTTGGCTCTGGGGCAGAAACCACACTGAGCCATTGCAGTGGCAGTGGCCCACAGGAGATCTGTTTGGGGAAGATCTGGTTCCTTCTTGCCATGCCACTCTGTCATGTTTCTTCTTAGGTTCCCTCGTTTTGGCCCCTACACCCATCCACTTGGTTCCTGGGCTAGGCATCTATCCCTTACCCATCTGTGATGGTCTTTGCCCCCAGTTTGTCAACACTCATGCCTTTGGTGGCAAACAGGAGTCTCTCCAGACAACAAGTTGTACAAGTTGTTCAAACCAAGCCCCTAGAAAGCTCCACCACTGAGCCCAGACCTTCTGCTTGGACCAAGGCAGCAGCCCTCAGCCCACCAGCTCTCACTGGGACAGGACAGTTTGGAGTCCACCTCTGCATGTGGTCTGGTGAACAGGTGAACCCATTTGGCTGTGAGCTCACAGTAGACACCTGAAGCATGAATGGTTTACTTCCACTGACTGCACTGCCATGATCAAACCAGTCAGTCATAGACTCATAGAATTGTTAGGGTTGAAAGGGACTTCAAGGATCATCTAGTTCCAACCCCCCTGCCATGGGCAGGGACACCCCACACCTGATCAGGTTGCTCAGAGCCACATCCAGCCTGGTCTTAAACACCTCCAGGGATGAGGTTTCTACCACCTACCTGGGCAATCTGTTCCAGTGTCTCACCACCCTCATGGGAAAGAACTTCTTCCTAATATCCAATCTGAATCTACCCATTTCTAGTTTTGTTCCATTCCCCCTAGTCCTATCATTACCTGATATCCTGAGAAGTCCCTCCCCAGCCTTCTTGTGGCCCCCTTCAGATACTGGAAGGCCACAATAAGGTCTCCTCAGAGCCTTCTCTTCTCCAGACTGAACAGCCCCAACTCTCTCAGTCTGTCCTCATAGGAGAGGAACTCCAGCCCTCTGATCATCCTTGTGACCTTTCTCTGGATGTGCTCCAGCATGTCCAGGTCCTTCCTGTAATAGGGGCTCCAGAACTGGATGCAGTACTCCAGGTAAGGTCTCACCAGAGCGGAGTAGAGGGGGAGAATCACCTCCCTCGACCTGCTGGCTGTGCTTCTCTTGATTGCAGCCCAGGATGTGATTGGCTTTCTGGGTTGCAAGTGCACACTGGTGGCTCATGTTGAGCTTCTCATCCACCAGTACCCCCAAGTCCTTTTCTTCAGGGCTGCTCTCAAGTCACTGCCCAGCCTATATCAATGCTTGGGATTGCCCTGACCCAGATGCAGGACCTTGCATTCGATCTTGTTGAACCTCATGAGGTTGTCATGGGCCCACCTTTCCACCCTGTTAAAGTCCCTCTGGATGGATCCCTTCCTTCCACCGTGTCTGCTGCACCACACAGTTTGGTGTTGCCAGAGAACTTGCTGAGGGTGGCTCAATGCCACTGTCCATGTCGCCAGCAAAGATGTTAAACAAGACTGGTCCCAGAACTGATCCCTGAGGGACTCCACTTGTCACTGGCCACCACTTGGCCATGGACATTGGACATTGCTCTTTCTGAAAGCAGAAAGGCAAGCTAATGCGCCAGGAGAAGATTCTTAGTGAGCCTTGCAACTCGAGGCCTAGCTGGCAAGCTCCAGAACGTATTTTGATACAGCCTTACGCATTTAAATGCATTTATTATGCATTTAAACAAATGCACAATCCCCTGAGTGCAGTGTATACTTAGAAATGGAGATGGGGAAGGTGTTAGGCACTGAGAACACTCAGCCTCTGCTATGGCTTTTGTGTAGCACCAAACACAACTGCTGGATCAGCAGTAAGGTCACTGGAGCCTGTTCTGGAGACCACCATCACAGCTCCACTGCTAGGACACACTGTGGTGGCACCATGAAGCACCTGGGGCTGGCACTTAGGTAAAGCCCATGCACAGCCCACCATATGACAGCATAACTGGTCCAGCACATCCTACCCACTTGGGTGGCTCTAGACTGTGCTCCTGGACACCTCCATAGATAGGATGGGTGCTGCCAGAGCCAGGCAAAGCCCTCCACACAGTCAGACACCCACAGCCCCAAATGGTGACCAAAACAGGTCCAGAGACCCAGTATAGATCCACCTCATCCCCACTAGTCTGCTGGCTTGGATGGGCTGACCTGAGCAGGCCTGGCCACACCAGTTCCCACCCGAGGATGCTCAGAAGGAAGGAGCCAACAACATGCTGCTGAAGGAACACATGAAGGGTGAGCATGCGTGAGAAGAGTCACTCTTGCCAGCATGATGACCAAGGCACAGGGGCTCCTGGCCTGTCCAGCTCTGTGACAGCTAGCTGGAGGCCACCAAGGGCTGGACTGCTGGTCTCCAGTTTCCCACCCGTGTCTGGGCAGTTGGCGAGGTCACATTCATAGCCACAGCTGAGACCTATACAACGCTCTGCTCTGGACGCACAGCATGGTGAAGAGCAGCCCCTGTCCCAGAGACACGACTTGGGAAGAAGGAAGAGGTGCAGGGTGGCACCACGGCTGACAGTGCCACAGCTGGCAGCAAGGGCGGGCACTGCTCACGCTGGCTCCCACGGCAGACCCTGTGCCTCGCAGGCAGCAGCGCCGAGGAGCTGTCCGTGGTGCCTGCAGCCCAGACGAGCCCGGGCACCCCGAGCCGGGCCGTACCCACTCCGCGGCCGGGAGTCAGGCCGTCGGCGTGCTCCCGACATCAACATGGCTGCGAGGCTTTCCAGCTCCGCCACAGGCATTGCCATCGCCCCTAAACGGGAACCTTCCCGCAGGAAAAGGCGGCTCATCTTGTCCTACATTTGGCTTCCTGCTGAGTGCTCGCTACCGGCAGGAGGAAGGAAGGGAGAGCCGCGCACCCCATCGCGGGATGCCGGGGACGCAGCAGCTCCCCAAGACAGAAGAGCGGGGAGAGGCGTGTGTCCGGCCAGGGGTCCGGTCGGGGCGGCCGCTAGGGGGGCCGGAGCTGCAGGACGCGGAGCCGCGAACCGCCCGGTCCCCCTGGATCAGCTCCGCACCCCACACCGCCGGGGAGCCGACCGCGGCCCCGGCCCCGCGGGAGCTCCAAGGCTGACTCTGCGCAAAGCCCCGGACCCGGGATGGCATCGTCCCGGCACAGGCAGCGCCGGCCGCTCTTCGCCCCGCGGGCGGCACCGCGGGCAGAGATTGCACAGACGCGGACGGCCCCGCCGCGCTCCCGCCCCGGACCCGGCCCGGCCGTGCCGGCGCTTCCCGGTCGGCGGCAGTACAGCGGCTGAGGAGGGCTACGGGGGGGCGGCGGCCGCGGTGGCACACGCGGCCCTGCAGCACCCCCGGTACGGGCGGCCGCCGGCGCCGTCCCGCGGGCAGCAGCGGCAGCGCGGGCCGGCCCGTCCGCGGGGCACCCGCCCCGCCGCGCAGCCTCCGCGCCGTTCCGCGCACCCGGCGGCCGCCGCCCTCCCGGGAGGGGCGTCCCGGTACCGCCGCCACCCCCGTGCCGGTGCTGCGGCTCGCGCTGCCCGGGACCCCCGCCGCCCCCCCGCCTGCCCCCCCCCTCCCCCGCGCCCCGCGGGCTGCAATGCAGATGGGGCCGGGCGCGGCACGCACCCCCCCTCCCCCCGCCATTACCTGGCGCCTCCCGGGGAAGGACGGCGTCCGGAGCGCTTCCCCTGCAGGTGCGGCCGAGCTGCGGCGGGCTGCGGGCCGTGGCGGCGGGCAGGCTGGCCGCCTCTCCGCCCTGTGCCGGCGCTCACCAGCCGCATCCTAGAGCGGCTCGGCGGCGGCCCGCGGCCGGGGCGGGCAGGGCAGCCCGCTCGGACGGCCCCATGCGGCTGAGCGGCGGCGCGGCGGGCGGCGGGCAGCGCACATGCACACACGCACGGGCGGCGGCGGGCGGGAGGCGGGGGCGCGGCGCGGGGCACGCAGCGGCGCAGCCCCGGGAGCCCGCTCGCATCGCCCCGCCGCGGGCAGCCGGCCCCGCGCCCGCCGGCCGCTGACCTTGCCGTGTACCTGCGCCGGGCAATCCTCGCTGCGAGTGCTGCCGGGTCCGCGCCGCCAAGGCGGAATCCTGCGCGCCGGGCGGACCGGCGGAGGGGCGGACGGACGAACGGACGGACGGACACGGGGGTGCTAGGGACAGGGGGGCGGCTACAGCGGAGCAGGCAGCGGTGGGGCCATACGGCTCCGCGACCGGCGCTCAGGCGGGGGAGCGGCCGCGGCGGCGGTGGGGGCTGCGGCGGGGCAGGGCGGGATGCTCGGTGCCCGCGGCTCGCCCCGCCGCGGCGGCTGCTGCGCCCATTCTCCGCGCCGCCGGCTGCCGCCCGGCCCCAGCCCCGGCCCCGGGCAGCCGCACCGCTCGCTGCAGCATGGAGGCAGCCGCCGCCTCCCCCGCGCCGGGGCGGGCCGGAGCAGCCCGGCGCCTCCCCGCCCCGCCGCACGCACGGCTGAGCCGCAGCCGCCCGGCCGCCGCGCAGACGTGCCGCCGGGCCGCCCCCCGCCGCGCCGGGTACCGGGCTGCGCTCCGCCGGGCGGGCAACGGCACCGGGGAGCAGGCGTCGGGCTGCGCTCCTCCGGGCGGGGATCGGGAAGCGGGCATGGGAACCGACATGGGCACCAGCAAGGACAGGGGCATCAGCATGGACACACCTGCGCCTGCCCCGCCACGCCCGGGCTGGGCTGAGGTGACGGGGACCGAGCTGTCCTCGGGGCTCACCAAGCGTCCCTCCGCCAGGAGCTCCGCGGGGATCAGCGCCGGGGCGGGCGGGACGCGGCCCCGGACGGGGGACGGTGCGGTGCGCTCGGGTTTGACCTGGTTCTTTATCCCGCAAGCGCAGAACCAAGCCGCCGGCGGCAGGAGCGGACACGGGGCAGCGAGAGGGGGCTCGTCCCTGCCCTGTATGGCAGTGGATCGGCTGCCGTGCACCTCCGGGAGGCGGGCAGCTGCCTGCTCCTTGCTTTACACTTTGACCGTTCCCTGCCTGCACCCTGCCCGGCCTTGGGACACCTGGCCCCAGACACCCGCCTTGCAGAAGAGGAAGATCCCGGCAGAAAAGAAAGGCTGGGTCAGCTCTGGGGTCAGTCTTTGGGAGATGTGGAGATGTCCAGGTCGCTGTCTGTCCCCAGGGATCCCGGAGAAGGAGACAGACCCTTCCATGCTGCCTGGCGCCTTTCTCTGATGCTCCTTTGTGGGAAGGTGCTGGTGATACGGAAGGATCAGCAGCAGAGGAATGGTGCTCGCAAAGCCTTGAAGAGGAGCAGAAGGACCTTGGCCTTAAGGGAGGTGTGGGCACCCACCTTGGCAATGGGCCCCATCTCCTTGGACAGCCTCCCTCTGGGTTGCCCAGGGCTGCCCATCTGCCAGCCCAAGCACTCAGGATGATCTCTGCTGCTGCTGGAGAAGCACATCGGGCACAGAGAAGAGTTCATCGACTGCTCAAAGGGATGCTGCTGGGATACACTGGTGCTTTGCTGGGAGACATGTGTGGGGAGCCCTATCCCAGGAAAAGGATGCAGTGACAGTCCTTGCCTCTCTGCTGACCCTGTGCAGAAGACGTGTGTGCCCCAGGATGCAAAGTCTGGTCTCAGTATGGGTGAGAAAAAGGAACACTGTAGTGCTCCCAGGAGACCTCTCCTTGCGAACTCCAAGGTGGGAAGGAAGTTTGGGTTTGTGTTCTCCGCAGCAGCCTGTGACCCTGGTCTAAGGACAAAGGGGCCTTCCAGAGCAGCAGCCACCCTCTGCCCTTCTGACCACCTCTGGCACAGCCCAGGGCCTGGCCACCAGACTGGGGCTTCTAGGTTAGTGCTCATCTGCAGTCACAGCTACTGTGTCAAAGAGCTGATTACATTACATTACAGGGGTAGAGAGGCTGGAGTGGTGGTGAGGGTGGGGAACAAGCCTGAATGTCCTGCTGTCCTGAGGGAGCACTCATGTCATTAAGCTTATTGTGCCAAGGTTGGCTCTGAGGTTCCTCTCCCTCACACACAGCTGTAGCTTAGCTGTCCTCAGGAGCTGGAGATGATCTTGTGCTCGGCCGTGATTCAGCTCCCACAGTGTACTTTCCTCTGGAGAGAGCAAAAGATGCTCTGTGCCACAGTGTCTGTTATCTTAGCTGATGTTTCCCAGACCAGACAGCCTTCCTAGGCTCCATGTGCCAGCATGTGCTGCCCTGTCCTTTGCTACCCAGGGAGCAGGATGAATGGTGGGATGGTGGCACCAGCTGTGTGGCTGGCAGGGGTAACAAGCAAGAGTCTGGTATGGCTTCCCTGGGGAAAGGGAGATGGCAAAGCCCACAGGAAACTCAGTGGACAGTCTTTTACATACCTGAGGATGCCTTAGTTTGCTACCAACCAGCACAAATACCCCATGAGGACTGGCTCAGGACCACTCTGAACTGCTTGCAGCACATCCCAGAAACAATGTGTCTTTGCAGACAGCTACAATAATAATATCCTGCACTTCCTGAGCGGGGACTGCAGCAGCTTTTTGCCACCTTGGATGTGGCGTTGGCATTGAAATGGTGCCACTGCCTTGTTAACATACCATGGGAAACCTGCTGCTCCCTGGAGCATGAGGGCATGTGGGGAGCTGTGGATGTACTGGAGAAGTTCTCTCCCTGATGGGTGAGAGGGACAGACAGTTCCATCAGGTCATGGATGTAAGCAATGATGACTCTGATTTAGAGTACTCACAGCCATGTCTCTTCCACTCCCTCTTAATTGGGCTGCCTTCTGGGCACTGTCCCAGGGCAGCAGGAGTTGATGCTGGGGTCTTGGTTTGGAAGCAGTGCAGCCCCAAAAGCATTGAGATGCTCTTGGCTGCGACCTGCTTGCAGAATGCAAACCACTGCAGCTACTGGAGACTCTGGGTCTGGAGGACCCATGGTTATCTGGTGACTTGCCTTCAGCTCAGCTTCTCAGTGGGTGATGCTACTGGGCAGTCTGGCTCTGGACATTGGCCAAAGGGACACCATGTGACTGCTGCAGGTCTTGTATGTTCCCCAGCCTGGCTATTCTGGGAGAGACCTCAGTGCCCTGGGAAGCAGAAGGTCTGCATCCAGGGAGCCACAGCATGCCTGGCTGTGTATCCCCATGGATGGTGCCAGCCTGCATGGCCCCAGGTCTGAGGATGCTCAGGATTACTCAGCTGAGCTCCTGCATAACTCCGTCCAAGATTAGCCCTGCCTTGGGGCTCCCTCACTCACACTGGGCTCAAGCCCCACATACCTTACCTATTACCTCCCTAACCAGCCTTACTGGGAGTTGTGTGTCACCCTTGCCTCCAAGCACATCATTGACGCCTTTTTCCTGGTTGAGTGAGTAACACCTTCACCTAAAATCTTTCCTTCGGTACAGACACCATTTTAAAGTGATTTCATAGTTTCTTTTTTTGGCTGAAACAGGGAGAGCTTCCCAAAGAAAGAGCTTTGCACAAATAATGCATAGAGCTGCTTTTAAGCACGCTTCCTACCCCTTAATCACCTCACAGAGGAGGTACCTCAGGCCTGGGCACAGTGCCACCTCACTGCAGCTGGCTGCTTGTGCTGCTGTGCCCACTGAGCTGGCTCCTCTCACTTTCCAAACCCACACATCTGCCCTCCTTGGTGGGCACAGGGGGCTGCTTTTCCTTCATTGCTTCAGACCTCCTGCCTGGCCCCAGCTCATGAACTAGAGCCGTCCTTTGAGTTGCAGCTGAAGAGGGGAGCACCCTCAAGATGGAAAAGCAAACCTGAGCACTGTCATGGGTCAAGAAGGGAGAAATACCTCTTCCGTGGGGGGGAGGGGTAAGGGGTGAGGAATGGCTGTGCAGAGGCCTGGCATCCACCGGTGTGGCCCTTTCCCACCACGCATCTCAGACAGGTGGCAGTACAGCGTGCTGCGTGTACACCCTAAAGGACAGCGACAGCAGTGCAGCAGAGCCTCCGTGCTGTCCGCACTGGAGCTCCAAGGCAAGAGGCAGTCGGTGCTTCTCTCCAGGGCAGACTGTTGTATCTCATCAAAGAGTAGTCGGAAACTGCAGTGTTTACTCATCCTTACTAGAAGAAACCTCAGTGCCTCAATCACCAAAATGTCAAGTGTGGTGCTGTCTGGAGTGGGTTCTCTCCTCAGAGCACCTGGGAATAGGGAACACTGCAGGCACAAGGCTCTCCCTCCAGAAGCAGCAGTGGAGTGTGTTGAGCTCCCCTGGTGCTGTTTCCCAGGGATTTTTTTTTTCTTCCGTGTTTTAAGTTCTTTAGTCTGTAAGATGGGGGAGCTGTTGCATTGTACAAAAAAATAGCAGGGCCTGTTCCTCCCAGTTCCTGGGCACTACGGCTCTGTGTGGCCAGTCTGCAGTAGGTGGAAGCCTCCCCAGATGCTGAGCTCCAAAACTGTGGAGCACCCATGTATCACCCTTGTGAGCTGGGGGGTACAGGGCAAGCAGTGCTTAAACCTGGCCCAGCAAACGTGCTTTGGAGAGGCCCCTTCCTCATCACTATTTCTGGTTTTATTTCAAGTGAGCTGGCATTGTTTCTACCCAGGGTATATTGTGAGGGGTAAAGCTAGCACCAGCAAGGGTTGATTTACTGCTCCTCAGGTGTTGCTGGAGGTCTCTGTGGTCATCCCTACTGCTGGCACTGCCAGTGAATGTACCGTCGCACCCCAAACCACAAGGAGAGGAGACTGGTGCCAGGTTTGTCCCCACGTAGACTCAGTGCATCCAGTGAAACCAAAGTAAAGAGACCTCAAACAGCTGGGGTGCCTCCTTGTTACATTAGAATCACACAAGTTGGAAAACACTCATAAGTTCACTAAGTCCAAACTTTGTCTAACTCCACAGTGTCTGGTGGTAAACCACATCCCTCAGCACCTCATCCGTGTCTTTTAAGGACCTCCAGGATTGGGGATTCAACCACCTCCCTAGAAAGTCTGCTCTGGTGTTGGAGAACTCCTTCAAGGAAGAAGTTTCTTTCAATGTCCAACCTAAACCTTCCCTGATGCAACCTGAGACCATTACCTCTTGTCCTATCACTTGTTCCTTGGGAGAAGAGACTCACCCCCAAGTGGCTCCAGCCTCCCTTCAGGGAGTTGCAGAGAGCAGAGATCTCCCCTCAGCCTCCTTTTCTCCAGGCTCAACAACCTCAATTCCCTCACCTGCTCCTCAGAAGACCTGTTCTCCAGACCTTTCAGCTGCTTCTTTGTTCTTCTCTGGACACACTCCAGCCCTTCAAAGTCCTTGTTGTGAGGGCCCCAAAACTGAACCCAGTACTCGAGGTGTAACCTTGCTAGTGCTGAGTACAGGGGAACAATCACTGTCTTAGTCCTGCTGGCCACACTACTGCAGATCCAGGTCAGGATAATTTTGGCCTTCTGGGCACACTGCTGATTAATCTATTCAAAAAGTAGTTCAACTAGTTGATGATGTAATTCATTATTGCAGCAATTGCACTGTCTGATCTTTCAACAGATTTTCCTTTTGAGAGGTAAAAACCACTGACAAACTTTGGGGCAAATGACCCACATGGTTATTTGAAGATTGATGCCAGCTCATACCTGGCTTTCAAAATGGTTTGTACATTTCAGTACATTTTGGGCTGTAGATACAAGCTGGAGAATTAAGACAAATCAGTGCTGGACATGCAGTAGTGGTCCAGCAGATGCAACCATTTTGCACTGTATGAGGACATTAGTCCAGGAAAGCTCTTGTGTCACAACCAGTAAAAGTCTGGTGTGCCTCCTAAGAACCAAGCCAAAGATGCTCTCCACTGCTAGTTTCTTCCTCCCTATTTCTGGAACTGTTTAAGTGTGTGCGCCCTTGGTATTTAATAACACTTTCCCTTAACACTTATGCTCTTTGTGTTGGGTTTGTGTGTTTTGGTCTTTGAAAATTCTCCCTTACTCACATGCCTTTCTTATGCAATTTACACCTCCTTTGCTCCTTTGGTGACTTCTCAGCAGAAACCAGAGTTGACATCAGCAGCCTGCTCCGTTCCCCTTAGTAAGCTTGCTGTGTGAGCTCATTTCCATAACAGACTGGAAAATTGTTTGCTCTTCTACCAGTTGCTGATTTGTTTTCCTGAAGCCAAATCTTGCATGGAGAAGGGTATCCAGTAATGCAAGCCATCTGCACTCCTTTCTTCTACATGTCCCATCTCCTCCCTAATATCCAAGCAACAAGCTGAGGGCTCATGTTCAGCTGACTGGAATGGGAAAATGAAGAGCTACCAGAAACATCATTTGTGCACACAAGGGGTGGGGGGGAAGGAATAATTTGCAGTCTTTACAGTCTTTGCAATCACACTTTAAAGCCTACAGAAGCTCACCATGGCCATAACCACACTGGGAAAAAAAAGCAGAGAAAAAAAGCTTCACCAAAAATGAGTCAGTTGTCACTGCAAAGATTGCTCCTGGATGCAGGCTGCTGTTTTGCTCCCCAGACAAGGAATGCAATATGCCACTGGAACAGGAAGAGAAAGCAGATTCAATGATCATTAGGCACAAGCATCCCAAACAAGCAGAGCTGGAACAATAATAGGGTAAATAATATTTTGGGGAAGTAGCTAATTGGAAAAAAACCAGAGAGATGCAGGCAAAAGAAGTCTAGCAATAACTCTTCAAAAGAGAGTGAGCTGGAGCCTGGCATGGAGCCCCACCGCTTCTGAGCGTGTTCAATTAAAATCAACACTGAATGGATTTTCTTTCACTTCCATTACTCAAGCTGCATTCTTCAAAGGGGTAGCAAATGAGTGATATGCATATGAAAGGACCATGGAGTATGAAATTACAAAATGATACAGGGTTTGGATATTTGCACTCCGAGATATTAAATCTTCTGAAGGAAAATATTTGAGCAAATTCTGAATAAAGAGCCCTACAGAGGAAGGAGGAAGAGCTGTGAGATAAATCTAATAAGGAAGAGACTGAGCAATTTCCAGCACTATTGAGTCACTCAGTCTAACCATGATCCTGTGTTTCCAGCCTAGGATTCACTCCTCTGGCTGCTCAGTGCAGTGACCACATTGTCAGGGCCTTTCAGATGCATCACTCTGCCATAGAGAGCACTTGTGTCCTTCCCATGCAGTTTCTCCTGCCACCCTAGTGCAACCGAGGCAGAGCAGTCCCTGGCTGGCTTGAAATATGGTTTGGGGAGAACAGGGTCTCAGGCTCTGCAGCAATGCCATGGGGCCATGCCTGGAGCAGGACTCATGCTGTGGCTCACACTGTGGCTTGCTACAGGCTTCTCTGCAGGAGGATTGACGTTCAGTAGCTGGTTCTCATTTATGTTCATTGCACAAACTGGGTTGGAGGTCCCAAATCAGACTTGGCTTTAACCCTTCCCAGAGATGTAGACATCGTGCAAGTCTCTTCCTTGCTCCCCTGGTGCTCACCCTCCTCTCCCATTGGCAGACCCTGCACTGCTGCAGCACCTCTGTGCAGATCAGACCCCTGGCTCTGGGCTGTCCTGCACAGTGGGAGCAGAAGACACACAGCAGCAACCCTGACCTGCTGCGGCTCCTTGAGCAGGCTTTATCACATGTGATAAGAAGAGCTGGCAGTGCTGTATCGCAGTTCCCTTGCATCTATCCAATTTACAGGACAAGATACTCTGTAAATTAAGCTTTATTTTGGGAACTCATTAAGAAATTAAAAAAAAAAAAACCCACACCAAACAAGGGATCATGCCCTTTGCCCTGACTGGCTCTGATGTAAATTCACATACCGCTCAAGGCATGAGGTTCCATAACTTACAACCCACAACTCTTAACTGCTGCAACTATGAGCAGCACAGTTCCCTAAGCTAAGGACAAGAGGGCTCATGCTTCCTCCTCTGTCCTCTGCAACACTCCAGGACACACAAAGCCTGAGCCTGGCTGCTGCTGGATCTGTATCAAAGCCTTTTGGGTGAGGCAATGCTTGATCTCCAGCTTGGAGGTTGGGTAGATACCATTTCCAAAAGTTAGCAGGTTTTGACAAAACCACTCAACTCCTGATATTCAAAGATGCTGGTTGCAGGGCATAGCAGCTTCATTATAGCCCTGTCATAGAATCATAGAATCAACAAGGTTGGAAAAAACCTCAAAGATCATCAAGTCCAACCTGTCACCACAGACCTCATGACTACTAGACTATGGCGCCAAGTGCCACATCCAATCCCCTCTTGAACACCTCCAGGGATGGTGACTCCACCACCTCCCTGGGCAGCACATTCCAATCGCTAACAACTCTCTCAGTGAGGAACTTTCTCCTAACCTTGAGCCTAAATTTCCCCTGGTGCAGCTTGAGACTGTGTCCTCTTATTCTGGTGCTGGTTGCCTAGGAGAAGAGACCAACCCCCACCTGGCTACAACCTCCCTTCAGGTAGTTGTAGACAGCAATAAGGTCTCCCCTGAGCCTCCTCTTCTCCAGGCTAAACAACCCCAGCTCCCTCAGCCTCTCCTCATAGGGCTTGTGCTCGAGGCCTCTCCCCAGCCTCGTTGCCCTTCTCTGGACATGTCCAAGAGTCTCGATGTCCTTTATCTCATTCTGGCCACCTTTTCTGCCTCACTTTGATCCAGTGATGCTGCTCCCCGTTCCCATGAAGACTGAACATGAGCTGGGTTAGCCAAAATCCAAGCAGGAGCTGCCTGAACAGGTACAAGGCACAGGGATTCGAATCACACTTTGGGTTTTGAGGGGGCAAGGGGAGAGGTTGGGCTGCCTGCCATATACCTGTGCCCGTTCCTGGTCTCAGCCTGCCAGCCTGCCTTATTGTAAATGTTTTGCACAGATTACAGGGCATTAAAAGTCACCTGACTGGCACAGAATCATCTTGTGTTTTCAGGAAATGCTGCATGGAGAACACTTAGCTTGTTGCCTTAGAAAGCTCCTCACCCCGACTGTCTCTCTAATCGCACAAGATTTCCATGCTGTGTTTAAAAACCTCAGAATGCCATGACTTGATAGTAATTAGTGATAATTGTTTCACACAGAGGCACTGTATTTGACTAATAATTCCCTTTACAAGAGTCAGGGAGATCAGGGACAAGGGGTTAAGAACCATCACTGTTAATTACCGTTTATACTCCTCCCACTGCTAACACAAGCTTCTCCACAGCTTCTGCTGGTGGTGACCTTGCAGGGATGGGATGCTCAGTCCTGCCTGGTTCCGAGCGTCACACCACCACGCTCAGACAGCTGCAGCAGGTTCAAGTGCTGCATCCCAGGTCCCCTTCAAAAGTAGCAAACAGGGATTTTCAATCCTTAAGGAAAAAAGGCAGGTGTACCATCCCCAGCCTGACCTGCTGCAGAGCACAGGCCAAAAGCCACACGCTCATGCTTTTGGCTGCTGTTTGAAGTTCTTCTGGAGATGAACCCAGGCTGAGATAAAGAAAACCAACTTCAATAGACAAAACTCGAACAGCCCCCTGGGTAAGTTGCTCCAATACCTTGCTATCCTTAGTGTTAAAAAAGTGCATCTTGCTTTTAAGTTTCCTACTCCAGCCTCTAGATGCAGGTGTTAACCTCTCCTTTTCTTTAATGTCTAGCCCCCAAAGTGGAATGTTTCTCAGGCACTGGGCAACATTTCCTAGTGTGCTGTGAATGGCCATGGAAGGGGTCAGGAGATACCAAGCTCTGTACTGCCATCTCCAGCCAAAACCCCCTGACAAGCTGTCCTGCCCTGCAAGATCACACATCTGCCGGCTCTGGAAATTCATACAAGGGAAGCTGAGGAGTGAAAGTAGGAGTGATGCTGCCACAGGGGTTGAGTAGGTGTGGCTGCCAGAAAGGGACTTATCATCTGAAACACTTGAGAAACTCCACAGATAGGAGGAAATTAGTTATCAGATGGCTTTCCCCATCTGTCAGTACTGCCAGACTGCACTGCATTTTTAGCCCCTCTGGAAATAGGTCACATTTGCAGGGCAAGATCTGGCTCCAGGACACTTCAGCTGCTCCTAGAGTCACACTACCCACTGCCCAGAGAGCTACCCCAGTACTTTTGAGGAGTGACAAGGGTTCAGTCACTTCAGCCCCTAGGAAGAGGTTTTGTAGAAGCCTCTACCCATGTCTAGGGAGAAGCTCAAGGCTTCCAGGCTTTGCCTGGCTGCTATGAGGGCACATTTCAGGATATGGAAATCATCCAGCCCCATAGCCCCCTGCCCAGGCTGCTGTTTGGGAAGATCAGGGGCTCCCAGGGAACCCAATGTGCTGGCACAGAGCCCAAGAACCAGACACCTCACCCACCAGCACACAGAGCCAGGTGCTCCCCACACCCCTAGACAGAGGGTTAGCCCCTTGACTCCTACTCAGGGTCTGGTCCCTACAGCTAGGTGCCTGAGCCCCACTCCCAGTGAGGTTTGGAGCTGCCACCATGCTCCTTTCTCTTGAGCACCAGCCTGCACCACTCAAATACCTGTTCTCCTGCCTGTCTCTCCCCACTAAAGCATCAGTCTCACCCAGTTCTGCTGTCCAGGAGGAGGACTGTAAATATGTCTCCATTTAGCCTACTCCCAGAACTGAACCACAAAAGCTGTTGCACCACCCCACCCTGGTGAATGTCCAGGGGGCATTCTATTTTCCTCTGCTTTGAGAAGAGGACCCCTTGAGTTTCCCTTAGATTTCTCTTCTAGATATATCCCCAGAGGTGTCTGCCATGGTCCAGTTTCCAGGTGCTGCAGGAAGGTGGCACAGGAGCACCTGCAGCAGGCTCTCTTTGCTTGGTGTAGCACTTTCCTCTGTACTCCCACCAAGGGACCACTCTGCTGCTCACCATTTGATCACACAACAGTAAAATCTGCAGATGCCTTTGTCCCTCTCAGTGTTCCCAATTGTGATGGTCTTTTTGAAGGCACAGCCTGAAACTGTCACACCAATTCTTGTTCACACTCTGGCAGGATGTGGAGGTGCCTCCAAGTGCCCTTGTCCCCATGGCTCAGTGCTGGGTGGGCACAACAGAGAAGCAGAGAGTCAAAGTTTAGCTCCCAGTCCACCAGATAGGGCTACAGGGAGCAGAAACATCAAGATTGCAGATACAGCAAGGCTGCAAGGCTCACATCTGCTCCTGCTGTTATTCTTTAGTGCAAATGGAGACCATTTTCTGTTGTTAGGACCTTCATCTCTGGAGAGTTTGGCCCTGCTGCTGTCCTCACCAAGCACTGATCATGTATTTCAATTCTTGATGACAGCTTCTCTTGTGAACTGGGTGTGGTAGCCCCGTGGTCCCCCCAAAAGAGCTCACCCACACTAGCCCTACCTTCCCAGCACAGGCAGTTCCTTGCCTGCCCAGCCCTTGTCAGGTGTCTCCATCCTGCTAAGCTTCACTCAACATTTTCCTTCCTGAAGCCCTTGCACTGCATTACTAGCTTCATAGTGATCCTGCTCAGGGAATCAGTCATTAAGGAATGTTTCTGGCTGGGGAACTCTGCTGAAATTTGCCTCTCAGACCTGGTTGGCTTGAATGTTCAACTACCCTGTGATTCTCTGATACCCATACCCCTTATCTTCATCTGTCATTTCTTCTCTGTTTCTCCTGCAGCTTTGCACACTGCTGAGGACCAACCTATCAATTCCTATTGTATCAGCTCACTTCAGCCTATTTCTTAAAACACAGAAACAGGTGCAGCTTTTTCCCCCCACCCAATAATACCTTTGCTAGTTTGACAGGTATTGCAGTGCTCATTTCTGGGCTGTCACAGCAGTACCCTGGGATGAAGACCTGGTTTCTGTGTGTAGGAAACTCAGTGGTCTGAGCTGCTTCTCAGCCATTTCCACAGCCTGTACCTCCATGACCTCATTTCCTCCCCCCATCAGCTGTCTGCACTACTGTTCAGCCCCACAGCCATGCCAGCCTTGTAACCACAAAGTGACTTGGCCACTCAGTTTGTGTGCCTGAGCAGATTTGCTTTAGCCTTTGCCCCAGCCATAACACCCTGGGGCCATATTACACTCTTCTGTGCTGCTCATCGACCTCTCGTGTGGTGTCCTACATGCTTTGCAAAGACCTCTTTTTGCTTTTCTTCTGGAAATCTTTGATCTTTGCTTTCTCTGAGATTTTCACTCTCTCCAAAATGTAGTTCACTTCAGTGGATAATCTTCCTTCCCCCCCCCCCCCACCCCCCTTCCTCCCCCTTAAAATTGTTCATCCATTTGGGGCAACTTCACTCAACTTCTCCCTTTTGTGGAGGAATCAGAAGGAAGCAGTGCACAGCAATGTTTCAGAAAGGCTTATTTTTAATATTCAAGTGAGGCTTTTATCCTTATTCATTCCAATGGAAAGATCTCATAGGCAATAAAGAAATAGACACAATTGTCTCCATTCAGCTTTCTCTCTCATCACTACCCTCTCCAATTTCAAACCTCATAGCAAAAGGACCTGCTGCCAGAAAAGCTTTTTGCCTTCTGGAGAACAACAGGTACTTATGGATAAGAGGCTCTCAGGCAGCAGAGCCAAAAATTTGCTCCATGCGTGACTACCAAATACCTCTTCACTTCCAGGACAAGCCTGCTGAACCACCAGCCCAGCCCAGGATGGGATTGTGTTGCTGGTCACATCCGAGGGAACTGCACTTCAAGGAGAGCTCTGACTGAAACAAAACCAATGAATTAACATTTCTCAGGAAACCAGAAGAAGAAGAAAGAAATCATCTTTTACCTTGTTCATCTGACTGGAAAAACATTTCTAGAGACTTTATTAACTCTATCTGATTTTAGATTAGTTTTTTAAAGCAAATTTGTCATGGCATTTCAGTGAAGCTAGGTGCATTGCCAGAAGAAAGCCAGCAGAGAGTTTTGTTGATCTTGATTTTATCTCCAAACAGGAGAAACACCAAAATGTGCTGAAGAGCTCACACAGGAAATACCAAGCCTCATTTCTGCACTATTTCTGTATTTAACACAGGTTTAATGAAAAATGTGTAAAACCACCATCCTGGCCAGACACAGCTCTGCTGCTCCCTCCGTGCACGAGATACCAAGGACCATATGATGCTCATGGCAGCGATGGCTCCCAGCCAGACCCCACCAGGCAGGGGCTCAGCATGCCCCCAGCCACTTCCTGCAGACCCCACCAGAGGGGCTGCATAGGACAGGGGCTGTGCTGGGGCCAGAGGGATCTCAGCCCTGCCATAGCACCCTAGGAACAGCAGAGACAGGCTGCATCCCCATGGTTGTTGGTACCATAGTTTCAGAGCAGTGACAAGGCCAGGACACTGAAAATTATCACAATCAGCTTGTGCCCTGGCATCATGCCCCTCCAGCCAGCAGCCCAGTGATGGACATTCGTAGGCATCCAGCCTTGACCTGTCTGACTGTCCTGGCTTCCCTGTGGTGGGCAGCTCAGCCCACCTAGCCTCTCACTCATTCACCCCCATGGGATGGGAAGAGAGTTAAGAGGGTAGAAGCGGTGAGTAAAGATCAAAACCATTTCACAGGCAAAGCAAAAGCTGCACACACAAGCAAAGCAAAGCCAGGGATTCACCCACCACTTCCCATGGCAGGTGCTCATCCTCCCCCAGGACAGAAGGGTTCCATTGGCTGTGACAGTGACTTGGGAAGGCAAATGTGTCGTGTTCTACATGCTTTGCAAAGACCTTTTCTTTATTTTTGTCTGGAAATCTTTGCTTTCTGTAAGATTTGCACTCTCTCCAAAATGGAGTTTCCTTCAGTGGACAATCTTTCCCTCTCTGAACTTCCCCACCTCCTCCTCCTCTCCATTTTATGTACTGGCCATGCCATCCTATTGCCTAGGGACATCCCTTGGGTCACCTGGAGTGGGCTGTCCTGGCTATGCCCTTTCCCAGCTCTCTGTGCACCCCCAGCCAGCTCCCTGGTGGGACAGGGGATTAACAGAGCAGCCCCTGTAACTGTCCAATAACCAGCAGGTCCCTGTGTCACCATCAATGTTTCCAGCATTGATCCAGAGCACTGTGAAAGACATTGTGAAGAAATTGAAGTCGACCCCAGCCCAAACCAGCACACTGCTAATTCACACACAGTTTCTCCATAATCTGCAATGCTGCTTCCATGTGATTAACAAGAATCATAGGCTACTCTTGGATTAATGTTGAAGTTAAACTCCCACTAAGGCCAGAAAATTGTACAAAAAATGCCTTCTGGCAACACCACCAACAGAATTATTACAGAATTAACCAGGTTGGAAAAGACCTTTGAGATCATCAAGTCCAACCTATCACCCAACACCACCTAATCAACTAAACCATGGCACTAAGTGCCTCATCCAGTCTCTTTTTAAACACTTCCAGGGATGGTGACTCCACCACCTCCCTGGGCAGCCCATTCCAATGGCCAATCACTCTTTCTGTGAAGAACTTCTTCCTAACATCCAGCCTAAACCGCAAAATTGTTTTAGAATCATAGCATCACAGAATTAGTGGGGTTGGAGGGGACCTCAAGGATCACCGAGTTCCAACCCCCCGCCATGGGTGGTGACACCTCACAGGTTGCCCAGAGCCACACCCAGTCTGGTTTTACAAATCTCCAGGGATAAGGCTTCCACCACCTCCCTGGGCAACCTGTGCCAGTGTCTCACCACCCTCATGGGGAAGAACTTCTTCCTAACATCCAATCTGAATCTACCCATTTCTATTTTTTGTTCCACTCCCCCTAGTCCTATCACTACCTGACACCCTAAAAAGTCTTTCACCAGCCCCATTTCCTCCCTTTTTCTCCTCAAATCCCAGAGCACCTGGGCTCTGTTGGAGTCTCCTCCCACCCCAGGTGTGGCCACTTGGCCCTCCCCACCCACTGCCCTATTTAATCCCCACCAGGAAAGGCAGAAGCCCTAAGCTGAGCCCATCTGGGCCGGAGGATCCTCCTCTCATCACTGGTGAGTGCCCATGGTGCACACTGGGTGATGGTCGTGGTGACAACAAAGGCCGGGGGGCCTGGTGGCCCCCCGGTTAGGTAGGAACAGCATTGATGATCTCTCCACTGTCACAGACTCATAGAATTGTTGGGGTTGGAAGGGACCTCAAGGATCATCTCTTTCCAACTCCCCTACGACGGGCAGGGACATCTCACACTAGATCAGGTTGCTCACAGCCACATCCAGCCTGTCCCTAAAAGCCTCCAGGGCTACGCAGGAAAACACACTCAGAAGTGGAAGCAGGATGAGGAAGAAGAGGGTGAGCAAGATTTCTCCTTTCAGTAGCAGCTCTCTGGTGGATCCACTTAGCCTTGGCTTGTGACTTCAGCTAACACTCTCTGTGAGGATGCTGAGCTAGTCACTTTGCCAGCCCTGGACTTATTTCAAGCCTGCTTTCTGTCAAAAGCCAGTAATTAGGTACATTCTTTAAATCCTTAAAGTGTTTGTATAGTAAGCAATTACCAAATTCTACATTCCAGTTCTACAATTAGCAGCTTTCCGTTGTTAATAATGAATTTAAGACTTGTATAACCACTCTCAAGGGCTCCCGTTCCTCGGGGAGGGATCGCATTTGCATCATAAAAACGAGTCTATGGGCTGGCCAGCTGGTTGCTAGCTCGGTGTCTGAAAAGGGTTGGCATCTCAGTGGGGAAGTCAAACTTAGAGACCAGCATCATCTCCTCAGGAGGAAATAGCAGTTCGGGCACGCAGCTGATGGAGAAGATGCACAGGAAGGGTGTGATGTGAAAGAGTGATGCCCAACAAGCCAGGGGAAAGCCCTTGGCCCAGGCCTTTTGGGAAGACTCCAGTGGCAAACAAACAGTATTTGTGGTCTTCCCCTTCCTTCCTTCCAGCCAGCCCCAGATAGAAATGCTGTGCCCCTTTCCACATCCTTCTTGCACCAATTCCTGGACAGAATCCACTGCTACTCCCAGAGCTCAGCACCAGGAAGGGACTGTGTGGGATACAGGGGCGCTGAAGGCACCCACGGTCTTTTTGTGGTGGGTTGTTTTTTTCCTGCAGCCCCCCCTGCCACTGAAACCTGGCCACTCAAACCCAATGCAATTTACACTTTATTGTGTGTTTGCTTTGCAGAATTATGTACTTATCCTGCAGAGAAATGGGGTGTATTTCTGAGCAGTCACAGTGCCTTCTGACTTATGTTCAAGGCAAATGCAAGACAAACGAGGTGGCTCCAGACAGCTGAACACCAGCCAAGCGGGGTTCACTGCCATGTGGTCCAGTGATAAATAACCACCACTGTTTGGTATAGACTGAATAAATGCATAAAACCCGGGAAAAAAATCAATAAATCACAAAGGGGACACCTCAACAGGCAAAACTGCACAGCACCACAGCTCCCAAACTGGACCGTGAGGTTCAGAAGAACGTGAAGGACAAGCCTGCCTTCAGTAATAGTCTCTGCAATGTCTGCAATGCATCAGATCCTGTTTGATGTATCGTCTGGCATGGGGTGTGCTTTGTATTCCATTCATTATGTCAGCAATTGGAAGCTCAAAATAACATTTGTGTCATGATGGATGCTGTTTCTGCAAGGTGAGGCCCCTGCCAGGGCTGCCTGTGCTCCTCCCTGGGGCTTCTGCAGAGCTACACAGGCAATGTAACAACCACCTTCACCTTCAGTATCTCCTGGCTTGGAGCAGAACAAAAGAAGGCTTCAGTAAATGTTGAAAGAACCCCTGAAATGTGCTGTATTGATGGCATTTCATCTGCTTTATTCTTGCTTGCTATCAAAAACAGCTCAAAACGCAGTTAGCCCAGGGAATGTGTGTGTGGAAGGCTTCGCACGCTACCAACGGCTCAGGGCAGAGCTGACGTAACACAGCTTTCTCTGACCATGTTGTTATGTAAACTGAAAGGAAGGGGACAGAAGCCTTTCTGTCTTACAGTGGATTTTTGTTAAATTAACATCTGCATAAGTAGCTTCCTGAGACTGATTTGAAAACCACTGACTGAGATTCCAAACCAGCCACTCTTTCCCCTCAGAGGACAGCAATGATGTCATTTGTCTCGTGTGGTGCAGCAGTAGGGCCATAGCTACCATGCTCTACAGGTACAAGCACAGGAAGATTGCAGTAGAGACAGAATCTTTTATCTCACCACCTGAAGAAAACAAGAAGTATTTCAGGAACAAAAGCTCTTCAGAGCTGAAATTTCACCAGCGGTATTAGTGGTTCTGTCAAAAAAAAATCCAACTTCTACCTACAGATTGTGCTTTATACCTTTAGGTTATCAGGGCTACATGTTGGTGGTTGTGACATAGAAAGGTGGTCACTTCCTCAATCAGCTCTCTTCAGGCAGCAGAAGACAGACAGGTCCAGGAAGAGCTGCACACGTTCTTGAGACAAAGATGGTGCAGCATGGGTCCCATGTAGGTGAGACCTGTGCCCACAGAGCTGCTCTGGCTGAACCCTCCCTGTCAGAGTACCCTGGGTACAGGCTGGCACAGCATGGGTTTCATGCATCAAGGCTTGTGCCCACAGATCTGCTCCATCTGAACGCCATGTCCTGTGACCCTCCCTGCCCTGTTGAGCCCAGAGGGTGGGATTTCAGGGGCACTGCCAAAGGATGATTGTCCCAAGGTTGGCATCCCATCTCCCTAGTGCCTGCAGGCTCAGGCAGGGCTTACTGGAAGCTGGCACGCGGCCCTGATCAGAGCTGCTGACATCCCTAGAGCCTTCTGATCAGCTGGTACCTTTAAGATTCACACAGTCAGAGACACAATCTCCTGGCTGAATTTCTTTGCATGCAAGAGGAATCTATAGAATTGCTTCAGCTGGAGCTAACAGCTTTATCTCAAACACAGATTTCTTTTTTTAAGTGATAAATTTAATTCACCACATTTCACTGTCAGCAGGGGATTCCCTGCTCTTGAGAGCAAATGGAAAACTGAGGAGGCAAGAAATAAAGGCAGGAGTTGATGTTGTAATGATAAGGAGTTTACAATGATTTGGGGGAAACATATTTTAGGGGCTGGATGAGATGACCTTTAATGGTTTCTTCCAGACCAATTCTTTCAGTCTATTTATGATTCTATGATTTGAAGAAGATTAAAATTTGCAGAATATTTTTGGTTCCCATGGCTGAATTAAGTTGCTCTAGGTAGCCTGTGAGGGCCAGGCCATCATTCACTGCCAGCCCCACAGTTTTCAGCAAAGCCCAGAGAAGCATCAGGTTTGTCCAGTGGCTCAAGTTTTCAGCCCAAGTTTTATCATCTCAGTGAAAAGTAATCTGATCTCAAAGGTCCTTTCCAACCCAAGCCATTCCATGATTCATAGGTGTCAGGAATGACATTTTACACATGACAGGGTTTGCAGTTCTCCACGTTGATGTTACACTTACGGAATTACTTAAAATAAAGATGAGGCAGGCTCGTCATGGAAATTCATTAAACCATTGTAAAAAGAATGGGAAGAGGTAACCTTTTCCTCCTATTTCAAGCCAAAATGAATGACTGGTTTGAAATCCTGAACGTTTTCTACCAGATGCTTTTATTTACCTTTACCCTTGTTCATACAAATTCTTATCCTAACTCTTCAAAAAGCCTGTGAGAACATTTGGTTGTTCCCCTGTGTCTCAGGCCAGAGAGGGAAAGAGACTCAGTTCTTTTGAATGTTCCCATGTTATGAAATTAGAGGCACAAATGAGGCCAAAATATCAATAGTGACGCTATTTACTATACAAATAAAGTGGGTGGATCAGAAGGAGAGAGAGAATAGAGAGAAGAGTGAAAGGAATTATACACCCCTTACCCCCCAAGACAGTTTGGGTCTGTGGAGGAGAGGTGTTGCATCTTCGGCTGTAGAGAAGAGGTCATTGCTGTCCTCTGAGCACCCCCTTCAGCTCCATGAGTTGCAGCAGGCATAACTTGGGACACGGAGAGAGGGTTCTTCCAGGCTACATGGTGATGTCTCTGTCCTGGTATTCTCTCCATTTTTCTTCAGAGCAGCATTGCCCTGGTGTTTTCCTTATCAGCAGCATTGTCCAGGTCTTTTTCTTCTGTGTTTTTCTTCTCCTGTGTTTTTCTTTCACCAAGCCAGTAGTTGCTCAGGTCTGTTATACGGTTTTTAGGTATGTATATTCCAGGGAGTATCTCTGCCTATTTCCAGGACAGCTGCAGTCTCCTGAGCAATCCTTATCTATGCTCCTTCCAGAGAGCCATTCCAGCAGTGTCTGCCCAATACACATGAGCTGTTGTCTGGGCAAGCATCAAAGGTGATTTTATCTTTGTTGAGTCACATCAAGAGAGACAAGATTTAGTCTCTCACACCTTGTTCAAGGAATTTGGGGCGTTGTCCTCACAGGGAAACCTGTGTTCGTTTTACATGCAATCGAGGTCATCACTTGCTAATGATGGTCTGCTGGTGATGCAAGGGCTGGAGACAGTTCATCTACAGGCCTGGACTCCAAACCTCCCACCTGCAAAAGGACTTCCGTTAGTGGATGCTCTGACTCCCTTCTTAGGTTCCTTATGGTTTTAGGTTCCTTGACAGAACTCTGCCAAGCCCAAGGAGTGAACTTTAGTCTATTCTTAGGCATTACACAACTATAAGACCTCAGAGCTTTGCTGTTCCCATTAGTGTCCAGCACATAACCCACCCCATTATTTCCCAGAATGTCTGGGAAATGCCTGTCTGGTTCAGGGCTGAGGCAGTTTCTTGGAAACTCTTCCTGTAAACCTGTGGAAATCATTAGACATGAAGTTTTTTCCTTCTGTAACCACTCCCAGAAAAGTGGTGCAGGTCTTGAAGTGGAGCAAGGGCTGCCTGACCAGGTGCTCTCTTTCAAGTGCTGGTGCTAGCAGCTTGCAGGCAATCAATCAATCAGGTTGTGTCTGGGTGTGGATGAGGGTCCCTCAGCCATTGCTCTGCCCAACCACCCAGCCATGGTGAAGCCCCGAGCAGAGGGACCAGATCAGCACCTCTGTGGGAGACACAGCTTGGAGAGGCTCCAAGCCAAAGACAACATTTTCCTCCTCATTCAGGCAGAGCTGATAAACAAAAGTGACATGGATCCCTTTCCTCTCATCAGGACTGTTTCTTTTGCTACATTATTTATGACTTGTCAGAACTAATAATAATTGCAGGCTGGTTCAGTGGATTAAGTGTCATGAGCAATGCACATTTACTATTTCCTTAGTGCTCCCCTCTTGCTTCACTGGAAAGAGCAATTTGTTGATTGCATTTAAAATGGAAAGGCTGTTCAGAAGCAGCACACTGATGTCTCTTTGCTCCAGCATTTCCCATTGTTAGGGCACGATGGAAGCCCGTGGTCCCATAAAGCTCATTTATACACCAGTAGCCCTTAAGTGGGACATCTAAAATGACAGCAAACTCTGGGAAGCTTTCTGTGAAGAGGGCAGGTCTGCCAGAGAGAGGAAGGGACAGGCTGCTGGCCTTCACAATGTGTTTGAAAGGCTTGGCTTGTAAGCTTGCCCAAGATGCCACAATGCCACATCTTCACCCCAGAGCTCATGGTGTTTTCCAGAGCCAGTCAGGAAATGGTGAGTCCTGAGGGATGGGAACACAGGGACATGAGCCTAGCGTGGGAGCAGCTCCAGCCATGTCCCAGCTGAACAGGTCGCAGCACCAGCTCCTCTGCTAGGCTAATGCCCAGCTGAAGTTCTGCTCTTTGGCAGTTGTCAAATAAATAAAGTGGCAGTGTCCCCTGAGGATCAGTGATGAGTGTGAGCTCCACTGCTTTGAGGAGATGGCTGATGGATACTGATTGAAGGCATTAGAGTGATGAGCCTGCAGCCATTTACTCCAAGTGCACATTTAAGTCCACAAGAAGCAAACATGCTTTTGTGGAGGACATCAAGCAGCAGCAGCAGCTGATCCTGCTATGGTGGGAGCTGCTGAGGCTCTCTTATCCCTTGGGATAGTTCAGCGGTCTGTCTTGCTGTCATACTGCCACAGCTGCCCTACATTGCTCACTTTATGGGCTGGAAATGCCACAGAAACCATACTGTCCTTACAAGACACCACCAGCCCTGTCACAGGGGACAGAGCTGAGCCAAGGTGAGCCAGGTGATTTGGGCACAAGTCAGAATGGGGCTGTCAGCAGAAAACAGGGCTTGAAGCAGCCCCTGAGGAGCAGCAGGTCCTGCTGGTCACACTATTCCAAATCCAGGCCAGGATGCCTTTTGCCTTCTTGGCACTCTGGGCACATCTTGGCTCATCTTCAGCTGCTGCTGATCAACACCACCACACCCTTTTCCACTAGGCAGTTTCTAGCCACTCTGCCCAAAGCAGGGAGCATTCATGGGGTTGTTGTGACCCAAGTGCAGATTACAGCACTTGGCCTCGTTGGACCTCATACAACTGACCTCAGCCCATCTACCCAGTCTCCCAGGATTCTCTGAAGACCCTTCCCACCCTCCAGCAGATCAGCACTCCCTCCCATCTCAGTGTTATCTACAAACTTACGGAGGGGACCTCAGTCCTCTCACCCAGATCATCGACAAGGATATCAAACAGAACTGGTTGGGCTGTGGCAGGCCCTATTCAACCATGATTGCTGTGATTTTGTCCAGCAAATTCCTCTCTCCAATCTTTCATGCCTCTGTGTTCAGCTGATCAGTTAGGCAGGACAAGTTGGACACACAGCTCCCGTAGCCAATTTGCAGCTTTATCCCCCTGAGCTGCGGCCGGTCTCGTCTGCAGCGCTGTGGGTGACCAGTGCCTCCTCATCTGAAGGAGCAGTGAGACGTCCCTGCAGCGTCTTGTCGGCACTCCAAAGGTTATTCCGTTCTCTGAAGTCACAAGGTCACCTACACAGAGTGCAATAGGTTTGCTCATTATGCAAATTTGTTATTTACAGACACCATCAGGCTGCAGCGGATGTGAGGAACGGAGAAATAGCAGCCTTGCTTCTGACATCAGGAGAAAATATGTGACAGGAGATGAATCAGGGCCTGGCCAAACGAGTACAAAGCAATCTGCAGCATGGGGAAGATGGGACAGGGAGCCCTGGGTAGGAGCCAAAGCTAGAAGCAGGGGGAAGGTGGGAGTCTGGGCTTGGCAGGGATGCCTGCAGTGGGCACAGATCGCTCTGGAGACCCCTCCTCGGGAAGGCTCTACAGTCTCCAGCCCCCACCTGCTGACAGCAGCAGCTTGGCCAGGCCTGCTGGGAAGGGTGGTGCTGGCTGCCAGCAGGGCCAGAGCTATGGGTGCTGGCACCAGGCACTGCCCAGAGCATCCATTGCTGTTCCACCTGTCTCTGATGCAGACCTGATATCTGTATCCTGCTGAGGGGTGACAGGAGTATCTGCCACATCTTTCCTACACCCCTCTGGAGATGTACATTTCAGTACCCACATCTCCACAGAACAAATGTGTAAACCATTAAATTAAATTAATTTGAGGAAGCCTGTAGCTTCATGGTCTAGAAACTTAACCATGGCTTCCACTCCTTAAAGCAAACATGTTTACTGTTCTGGCTGTGCTTCCTATTTGGTTTTTTGGCTTCTTATCTTCCTTCTGTGGGGGAACCAGAGTAAAACTTATTAATTCACAGAATCATCAGCTGGAGCCTTGCACACAGGCTGACAGACACGTGGCTGTTTCTACTCTGCTGTGGCTGCCATCAGACAAAGCTGTGGGTGCCAGCCCCAGGGTAGCCCCAGGGACACACAACCTGACATACAACTCACATTAAGTCAGGACATCACATGGATAATTGGAGCAATTTGTGCCAGCACAGGTAACTTGAGCTTTCACTGTTTTAAGACACTGCTGTGGTGGTGTAAAAACTGTCACAACTGCACCATTCTGAGTGTTGCTTGTCTCGTGAGCTCTTTGATGGGCCACAGGAATGAAATTACTAATTCCTTGGCCTGGCACTGCTGTGAGGCCCAAGAATTCAGCTGATGATGGACTCAGTGAGGACAGCACCACTACTCAACATGATGCTTTAATGTACCTTTCTTGAAAGACAGAGCAACCTTCAATCTCACAGCCCTCCTGTTTCTTCCTCCCTCCTGATGCTGGTTGGCGTGTGAATGCTGCCGCAGCTGCTGCAGGCACATTTAGGCAGCCAAGGCTACTGTTTGCCTCATCCTGGACCACAAACCACACAGTCAACTGTGGCCCCTTCCAGGCTGGTGTCAGCCATCCCTCAGGCAACACACGAGGCACAGATCAGTGAGGTGCACAGGCTGCTCCTGCTGCTGCAGGTGTGCTGCCAGGCGGAGTCCATCTCCCTGCACCCACCCAAGGAACGAGCAAAGCTGCCGCTTATAAGCCATAGTGAAGGTGATGGAATGGTTGATAATTGCCTGTTATTAAATCTGTAATTAACTCCAGCACACTTCTGTCGTGCTGGGTGCTATTGGTATGACTGGAAGCAATCCCGTTACCTGCGCTAGCAGTACCCACGTGACAATTCGCTATAGGAGACTGCAGCATTTTATCTGCAAGGGAAACAAACCCCTTCTGTTTGGATAAATGTCAGTGTTATCTTTGAAAACCTCACCAAAAAAAAGAAAAATCTCCTCCCCCAAAGATGCTCAGCACCCATTACAGAACCATTTTGCATTTTATCTCCTTTCACTCTTCCCATGCGCCTGGGAAGTGTTGATGTCAACATCCATAACAACAGTGTTTGCTCAAAATCTTATTATAAGCTCTTCTTTTGGACTCACTGGAGAAAAATAGGAGTTTTCTCTCTGTGTGCTCTGCTGAAGAGTTAGGTCATCTTTCGCTCTTTCTCAGGCTTCCTCTTCACCCACAAGGCTCCTACAAGGCAGCACCCCAGGCAGAGGTGTCCCTAAATGCCTTCAGAAGTGAGCCTTTGCTCCCAGCTAAACCAATAAGACCTTCTCCCCACACCCATGTGTCAGCCAGTGATTGCCCTTATGGAGTGGTGCACTGTGATCTGGGACAGATCTGGGACACGTGGTAGGCAGGAGCCCTGTGGGGCCATGTCCCAGGATGGGGCTGGGTGCCTGGGGTTACTGATCTGGAGCAGCTCGCTCCAAGCTCACGTCAGCACCGCAGGGCCTGGGGAGTGCACTCAGCAGGAACTTCCTTGTGTAAGTTGTGACTGAAGCAGCACACTGAGGACGTGGCACAGCTTGTCACGGATCATCAATCTCTGTTCCAGCACAACAGGATGGGTCATTTCCCAGGAAACTGTGAGTCTCAGAGGCCAGACAGAAGAAATTTACCCCATCTTTTGTTTCAAAGAGTGTGATCTTTGTTACAAACAACAGCACAGATACCAAGAGGTAGAGTTCATGGGGGAGCTCATCTAACATTTGGGTATGAAGGTGGCAGAGCCCTTTCTACAATGAATGGATACAAAGATCCAGGGGATATTTGAAAAGCTGTAGGTGACTCTTGTGGAAGATAAATTCAAACTGGGATCACAGGAAGCTGTGACTTCATGGTGTTCAGGGGAACCATCCCACCAGCATTTTGCAGTGACTGGCATGAGGCTCCAGCATGGCTCCTGCCCTGGAATGAAAGCCTGCTTCTGCCCTGTGCAGATCAGGTTGATAGATTTCCTTCATAACACACTGAGCAGCTTGTGCAGCATGCCCCAGAGCAGAAACAACAGCCTGGGCTTTCTCTCACGTGTCTCCTAGAAAAGGTCCCACCTGGCCACAGGGGATTCACTGCATTAGCTGGAGCAGGTACTGCTGACCTTGGCTGTGTGACCCAAAGTCAATCCCTAGCACTTTCAAACCTTGTGGCTTCTTGCCAATCCAACTAATTTTGTTTTCCCTTCCAGTCAGGCTCTTTTGTTTTATCAACTAGATTAAAAACTTTCTTCATACTAGACAGGGACTGAAGTCAGCATTTTATTGCATTCCAGGCAGTTCATTCTTGCCAGATTGAGGATGTTTCCCCACCCCTCAAATTGTTTTGGTGATTCATCTGGAACAGTGTCCTTTAAACCACAGGCAGCAGAACACTTTGCAGTGGTCACTGTTAGTCTCATAAGAGGAAAATCACCTCCTGCTTCCTCCTGCTGCTCCCTGGCATGGCCACAGCCCATGGCCCCTGAACTGGCCACAACTCAGAACCAGCTCAGCCCCAGGGAGAAGCCACAGGCCCAGGGCTGGATGGGATCAGATGAGGCCCTGATTGCTCATGGCAGCTGTGGTGTGGGAGACATAGCTCACCCATCCATAGCTGGCCATGACTTCCTGCACAGCTGATAGATCTTATAGAAATATCCAAGAAGCTTATGGAATTACTGAGTACATGGAATTTTCTTCTCCCTGTGTAGCTTCATGAACACTTGGCTGTTATCAGGGAGCAGAGCTCTTGGGAAGCACCCTGTTTCCACCACCCCCAGTAGCAGCTTGTCCTGTGCTCCTGGAGGCTTCCTCACCTGTTCCCAGGACAGGCTGGCTCTTTAGATCACAGAATCACCAAGGTTGGAAGAGACTTCAAAGATCATCAAGTCCAACCTGTCACCACAGACCTCATGACTAACCCATGGCACCAATTGCCACATCCAATCCGCTCTTGAACACCTCCAGGGATGGTGTGACTCCACCACCTCCCTGGGCAGCACATTCCAACGGTTAACAACTCTCTCAGTGAAGAACTTTCTCCTCACCTCGAGCCTAAACTTCCCCTGGCGCAGCTTGAGACTGTGTCCTCTTGGTGCAGATCTTCTCCTGGTCTTGGTGGCAATGCTGTCTATAGGCAGAGGATAGCAACTGCTGGAGCCATGCCCAGCCCGTGCTAGGGCTCTGCAGCCCCACACCCTGGGAGTCAGACCAGGTGGGCTAGTAGAAAAGTGCAAAATTACTTGGAAAGTGAGCATTTCCCCACAGCTCTGGCTAAGGGCTGAAGCTGTGCTGTGTCATGGCCTCAAAACCTCTGGCCTGGATGGTCTGTCACTGAGATTTAGCATGACAAAGACAATCTATTTTCCACATTCACAGTTTTCACCTGTAATTATAACTTCAGGCTTGACAGATAAATCACTCTCTGTCACTGGAGCAGAAAGCATCCCCCGTTCACTTCAGAGTACTGTAAGTGCAGGCAAGTTATGTGTTATTTTAAAAATGCAGTTTTGTCTGTGAGCTTTAAAACTCGAGTGGCAGCACTGGGTTTTATTTAGCAGCACTGCAGGCAGAACAGAATGGAGGTAGGAGTTGCCTTTTCCTCCTTCAGTAAGCACACAGACTAGGAGTAAACCTCCCTTCCAACCCAGCTCCATTTCACTTCAGGGATCCAAAAATACCAAACCACAAATGCAGTTGGTATAACTGTGATCTGAGAGCCAGAGCAGGGTTACTCTTTGCCCAGTTACTGTCTGTATTTCTCAGCGACTGGTGATAATACCTGGCAAGGCCAAAGGGAGGGGAATTTCTCACAAGCTTCCCTGAGGATGCAGCAGTGGCAGCGCAGGAGCTCTTCTGTGCTTCCTCTAACTTTGGAGCTGTCTGGAAGGGCTCGGGGGTTAATTGAACTGTTGGAAATCACTCCAGAAGTCATGACATTTTGCTTTTGCCTCCTTCCTGGCATTACTCACCTGGTCCTAGAAGAGGGTCTGTGAATCCACAACCCTCACATGGTGATCAGAACCTGCACAGCCCTCACTTCCCGCTGACACCACTGCACAGCACCCAAGCCACTCTCTGGCACAGGGTGCTACTGACTAACAGAGCCTAATCAACAGCAGGCTCTGTTAATTACACAGCTAAAGCAACACAGTATATTTTTTTTGCCTTAACTCTTGTAATGTTCAACACTTTGTGATAGAAGATCTGCCCAATGTGGGGGGGGAAAGTTTAGGCTTGAGGTGAGGAGAAAGTTCTTCACAGAGAGAGGTTTTGGCCATTGGAATGTGCTGCCCAGGGAGGTGGTGGAGTCACCATCCCTGGAGGTGTTCAAGAGGGGATTGGACATGGCACTTGGTGCCATGGTTTAGTAGTCATGAGGTGCTGGGTGACAGGTTGGACTTGATGATCCTTGAGGTCTTTTCCAACCTTATTGATTCTATGATTCTGTGACACACAGTTGTGTATGCTCTGTTGAAGCAATGCAGTATCAACTGTCATGAAAATTTATTTCAGACATGGAGTATAAAAGATCTCCAGGATACACAAATATCTCATTCCAGCACATACCCAGTTCACAAACCCCAGTTAAACAAAGCAGATTTTCCCTGAACACAATTCCCACCCAGGAAAAAGAGCAGCCACAGGGCAGAGTCTCTCGAAGCCATCAGCACTGGGTTTAAGCCCTGGCACAGGTCGGGCTGCTGTGTCAATGCATTGCCAGGAGTTATAGCTGCAGCAGGGGCAACACTCTTGGCATGGAATCCCCACTGCTGTGTGGCAGACAGCACAAGGTTGTGAAATGGCTTTTGTTTCAGGAGATGTACCTGCTCCTCATACAAAGCCATCCAGCAGCCACCTGGGCAGGGCAGGTTTCCTTTTTCTGTAGTAAAATCCTGTTATAATGAGCCACTAACAGAGCAGAGTATGTTATCTATGGAAGCTTCTAAAAATAGCTCAGGGATAATGCTGCTGCTTTCTGCAGACTTACAGAGGACTTTTCAAATCTCTAATTCACTAATACAATCAAACACAATCATAAGCAAAATTATTCACACTGACTTGATTAGTAGACAGAGTATGCTAATGAGATCTCCTGCAGCACCCTTCTTTGTGCCTGAACATGACACTGCAGCTCTCTAAGCTCAGGCTCATCAGCTGCAGGAAAACAAAGCCCCCTTCCCACTCTCAGAGTTTGCTGGTTTCTGGAAGATTTGGGGTTTCTGCTTCAGGGTCTTTACCCACAGCAGCTTCCACCACGTCCCACTGTGCAGGCTGCCCTCCCGATGAAGAAGTTCCCTTATCTTGCTGTGGCTCACCAGCTTCTAAGACCCAGTTTAGGAGACTGCTGTTGGGCAGGGATGAGGAGACCAGTGCAGTGTTGCTGCAGTGTGAATGGGCCACACGCTTGAAGCCTACCCAGTGTCTGGAGACTGCAGCCAACAGGAAATGTTTGAGATTCTTCTCCCCTAGTTCAAAGGGCAGGAGAAAGCATGAGGTTGTGCTGGGGTGTGCAATGGCAGGCTGACCCAGGTCTGGGCAGGCCATTGCAGCTGGGCACCTGGACAGCTCAGCAGAGCATTTCCACTCATGCTCCTGGTTAGACATTGCCTGAGCTCCAGGCTCTCATGAACCCTGTGGGCTTCAGGGATGCTTGTGGCCAGAGAGCAAGGAGCTAGAGGCTGCAGGAGCAGGGTTTGAAAGTGCCAAAGATAGTGGGGGAAACCAGTGTCCCACTCCATGGCAGGGATGGGCAGAGCCCCCCATAGCCCCTCTCCACAGAGCCTGGGCTGCACAGGGATGTCCACACTCCAGCCCAAATGTGGGCTATGGCCAGAGCCTGCAGCCTCAGCACTGGGCTGAGCAGGAGTCCCCACACTTCCAGCACACCTCCTCCTCATGAGAGCTGTCATGGTTTGGCCCCAGCCAGCAGCTAAGCACCAGGCAGCTGCTTACTCATTCCCCACCTCCCAGTGGGATGGGGAAGAGAATCCGAATAAAAGAAGTAAAACTCATGGGTTGAGATGAGAACAGTTTCATAACTAAATTGAAATAAAACATAACAACAACAATAATAAAATATAATAATGGTAATAAAGATGAACATAACAAAAAGATAGAAAGAAATAAACCCCAGGAAGCACAACAGCAAGCTGAAAACTCCTTAACTCTGTGTAAGCAGTGCTCAGCAACAGCTGGAACATCCTCATGTCATCAACATTATTCTCATCCTGAATCCCAAACACAGCCGTGAACCATCTACCAGGAAGAAAATTAACCCTATCCCAGCCAAAACTAGGGGAGGAGCCCATGATTTCCTGGCAGAATCCAGCTAGGCTCCACCAGGATGCACACATGGCCCCCTCAGCAGCACCAGGAACTTCTTCCAGCCCAGGAAAGGTGATGGCCTCTGTCAGCTTCTGGGCTCATTCCCAGTGCAGATATCCTGCTGTCTGCACAAATGCCTAATCTGCATTTGGAGTTGTATATAAGTCACCAGCCTCACTGATAGCTCTGGGCAGCGAAATAAAAGCACCTACACAATGAAAGTGGCAGCTCTTCCAAAAGGAAGGCAATTATTCTGCTCCCAGCATGTTATGCAGCTGTAACAAGCCCTGCGGTGTCCGTTTGTCCTCAGCAGCTCTGGCTGAGCAGCAGAGACGTGCTGGATGCTACAAGCCTCTCACCCCACCAGGAAAACGTGCTGGATTTGAGCTGTCTACCAGTTGTTTGAAAGCAGAAATGATGGCGACGAATCAGAGAAGCAATGTGAATTCCTCACCATGTTCACGGCACTAGCACAGGGGAGCTCCATCAAGGTTTGGAAACGGCAGGGAAACACATTCCTGTTGCAGGCCACAATAGCAAAGTGAGGCTTAATTACCACTGCAAACCCTTCTATGCAGGGATAAACGGACAGGCCTCAGCACTGCTGAACTAAAAGCCTGCTAAGTCTTTGTAATTGGCTGCATTTGCTTTACTTTACTCTGTTTATCAGATAAAAGGAATCGGACATGCAGCCCAGCTTGTTTAGGAAGCACTCACGGTCCCCATACATGATGGGGCTGGTTTTCCCAAGCCGATATCCAGCATTTTACAGTGAGGCTCCAGCTGTTCATCCTTCAGCAAAGGGGTAACCCATCGTGGGTCAGGGAAGGCACCATGGCTTGCTTGGAGCTGCTCAGAGGTTCCACAGGGTGATCACTGGTCAGTGGTCATTGGTCCAGAGCCAGTGGGACACAATGTGAAGCAGCATCCCACACGAGAAGCACCCTCCAACAACACCATGCCACTCCAGCTGTACCCTCCACCAGCAGCACCCCACAACAACAGCACCTTCCACCAGTAGCACCCTACATCAGTGTCACCTTCCACCAACAACACCCCGCACCAGCTGCACCCTCCACCAGCAGCACCCCACAACAGCACCTTCCACCAGTAGCACCCTACATCAGTGTCACCTTCCACCAGCAACACCCCACACCAGCTGCACCCTCCACCAGCAGCACCCCACAACAGCACCTTCCACCAGTAGCACCCTACATCAGTGTCACCTTCCAACAACAACACCCCACACCAGCAGCACCCTCCACCAGCAGCACCCTACATCAGTGTCACCTTCCAACAACAACACCCCACACCAGCTGCACCCTCCACCTGCGGCACCCCACAGAGGAGGAGTGGCAGTGACCAAGCGGAGTCCTTGGGCAGGGGACCTGGCCATCTGGGTCCTGCAGCCTCTGCACCCCAGGTTTCTTCAGACATTTCAGCCCATCTAAGGTTCAAATTCTGTCAGTAGAAGTTGTTTAGCAATGAGTCTGGCAAGAGAGCAGGAACACTTTGAAGAGTTCCCTGTGGCTTTAGTGCTGCATTATTCAGGGTGACAATAGGACAAAAATAACAGCATGCACTGTATAATTTGCAGACAACTTGACCCAGGATGTGCCTCACCTCTGGCAGGTTCAGAGATGCAGCTATTCCTCAGGTTTTTTCCTTTTCTCCCCAACCCCAATGTCCTTGTCAGAGGTTAGGAGGCCTGCTCTACCACAGAGCATGTTCACCTGCGTTCACTGTGGAAGCGTTCACAAGCAACTCTGCTTTTCTACCAGCTCCCTGCCCCTGGGGTCATCTCTCCCCCAAAGGCTGGGGACATCTGGGCTGCTCCCTCAGGAGGAGGATGTGGGAGTGTGTAACATCAAGAGCCCCAGTGCCTCCTCCTGTCCCAGCCCTCATCCATATTCCTGGAACTTCCATCTGTCCCAGCCCTCTCCCACACCACCAGACAGCATGACCATGTCCAGCTTCCTGGCAAACCACCCTGCTCCTCCAGCTTCCCCTCACTGGGTGCCTGCTGCCCATGAGTCACGCTTCTGAGCACAGGGATCCTTGAAAATCTTCATGTTATAAATCCAGCAGGGTTATGCTCTGGGAGTGTCCTAACCACCTGGAACCACAGCAAGTGCAAACTGTCACCTGGAATCCAGCTCTTTTATGAAAAGTAATGGCATGGTTTGGACACAATTTAAAAGAGCAAGTGCCACACTCCACCAGCTGCATGTCTCCTTTGCTGTGATAATGGCTTTCCCAGATCCCCTGTCACGGCTTTTACAGCTATTCTAATGCCTCTTTTGCAAAGTCCCTGTTCTACCTCATCCACCATGAGTCACAAGCAATTACTAAGAGTCAACAATTACACTGTTACTTCAGGTTGTTGGGCAATTATAATCCAACAGTATAATTGTTTCCCTTGCTCCTTTTCAGGTTTTGGCAACTGACAGCAACAAATAACGCTGTGCTGGCTGCCCAGAGATGTTGTGGAGTTTCCTTCTCTGGAGACTTACAGAACCCACCTGGGTATGTGAATCATAGCATCATAGAATCGAGCACAAGCCCTGTGAGGAGAGGCTGAGGGAGCTGGGATTGTTTAGCCTGGAGAAGAGGAGGCTCAGGGGAGATCTTATTGCTCTCTACAGCTACCTGAAGGGAGGTTGTAGCCAGGTGGGGGTTGTTCTCTTCTCTCAGGCAACCACCGCCAGAACAAGAGGACAAAGTCTCAAACTGCACCAGGGGAGGTTTAGGCTCAAGGTGAGGAGAAAGTTCTTCACAGAGAGATTTGTTGGCCATTGGAATGGGCTGCCGAGGGAGGTGGTGGAGTCACTGTCCCTGGAGGTGTTCAAGAGGGGATTGCATGTGGCACTTGGTGCCATGGTTTAGTAGTCATGAGGTGTTGGAAGACAGGTTGGACTTGATGATCTTTGAGGTCATTTCCAACCTTATTTATTAAATTATTAATTCTAGCCTATGTTTTTGTGTGACCTGATATAGGCATACCTACATTAGCAGCAGGCTTGGACTTGATCTCCAGAGGTCTTTTCCAACCCCTACCATGCTATGATTCTCTGATTCTGCCTCTGCTCTGTCATGTGTGCATATCCGTGCACATTGAACACCATCAGAAGTGACTGAACAAGAGTAGGTGTGAGGAGATCTAGGGGGACTTTGAACTAAAGCCTATGCGGGCCACAACAGCAACAGGAGCAAGTCTAAATGTGACAGAGTATTTTGACTCCACATACTGCAGCCACAAGGAGCAAAATACCTCCCACAAAGTACCCAGAGGTGGCCCAGCCCCAGGTGGCAGTGCATCCCAAAGAGGCAGGGACCATTGTCCAAATTCCGCTCAGGACAGCAGGAGAATCCCTTCCCAGCAGCAGCTCCCACGCTGTCAGCCCATTGCCACGCTCAAGTGGTAACAGCCTCAGCACAACGTGTTTCCTGGGGAATAAATACCTCGTTTGGAGGAGTTAATGGTCCCCAGCTCATGCTAAGGGCTATTAACATCAGCTGCTCATTAATATCAGGCACTGCCATGGACAGATGTTGTTCTTGGTTTAATGCAGAGAAGGTGGATAATCATCGTGGACATATGGATTCTGTCCCACGTGGTGCTGTGTGCAGAGCATCTCAGGAAGCTGATTCTTCCACTCAGCACTGCAGGAGATGTGTGAGCAGGGTGGCAGGGCTGGCAGCTGTCTTTGCAGTCATGAGATAAGCACCCACTTGGTTCAGGAAGCAAGGGTGGGATGTCCCAGGCCCTCCCTGAGGCACCCAAGGAAAGGGTGGGATGTCATAGAATCATCCAGTCTAAACCCCCCTGCAGTGAGCAGAAACATCTTGCACTAGATCAGGTTGCTTCTTGAGCCTGACCTTGAATACCTTCGGGGATGGGGCCTCAACTACCTTCCTGGGCAACCTGTTGCAGTTTTCCACCACCCTCAAGGTTTTATTCCTAACACCCGATCTAAATCTACTCTTCTCTATTTTAAAACCATTGCCACTTTTCCTATCACTACATGCCTTTGGAAACAGTCCCTCTCCAGCCCTCTGGCAGTCCCCTTTCAGGTACTGGAAGGCTACTATTAAGTCTCCTTGAAGCCTTCTCCAGGCTGAACAACCCCAGCTCCCTCAGCCTGTCCTCATAGGAGAAATGTTCCAGCCCCCTGATCATTTTTGTGGCCTTCCTCTGGACTCACTTCATCAGGTCCACATCCTTCCTGTGTTTAGGGCTCCAGAGCTGGACACAGTACTCCAAGTGAGGTATTACCAGAGCAAAGTGGCAGAATCTTCTCTCTCCATCCTCTGGCCATGCTTCTTTTGATGTAACCCAGGATGCCATTGGCTTTTTGGGCTGCAAACACACACTGCTGACTCATGTCCAGCTTCTCATCCACCAGAATTCCCGAGTCCTTTTCAGTGGGGCTGCTTTCTATCTCCTCATTCCTCCAGTCTGTATTGATAATGAGGATTATTCTGACTCAGGTGCAGGACTCATGCTGAACTGTTACAGTGCACTCCAAACCCCACTTCCCCCACCTCCATCAGTGGAAGTTTGAATGGGGAAAGACAAAGGCACCAAATTGCCTTCCAGGGTGTGAAACTGCCTGAGGACAGGTAATTAGCACCCATTCTTCCCTCCAGGGTATAGATTCCTTCCCTGTGGGGGGAAGTCTGCTGGCTTTGGGAACTAAGATTAAGTGGGGTGCTTCATACCCACTATACATTGGCCTTGGACACACTGTCTAGAAATGCCTTAAATAGAGTGACCAGAAAGCGATCAGGGCTCTCACCATCACCTTGCTGCCACTGTCACTGCTGCCCCTGCCCTCTCTCTCGCTGTCCTGCTCTCGCTCTGGCCTTCATCTTATTCCCTCCACTTGGACCTGGCTTCTCCCCGGACCCTGCCTTCCTGAGGTCCTGCTCCCTACCTGCTGTGGAGCAACCCTGCCAGCCGTGAAACCTGCGGCTTTCTTGCAGTGTTTTGCCTCATAGCAGCCGTGTCTATGGACACTTCGGTTCTGGCAGGTCCTTTTCCTTTGGACTGTTCAGCGTTACCCACAAATTGGATGATAAAATCTGCAGTTCCTGGAGCCTGCCACCCAGGAGATACCTAGGGACTGACACCAAATTCCTGCTCCACCCTCGTGAGTGCAACCTGGCATTCTCATCAGCTTTCCCTAAGGTTCCTGGCTTGCCTCTGATTATAAGTGGGGTGAAGCTATTTTGTGGCTTAGCCTTTTCCATTTTCTGAATTCTCTAAATTGTACTAAAGTTGCCCATAAGCATCCTGGTAGAATTTGTGACTGAATAGAACCTGTAAAAATCAAATAAGTTTTTATACCTAATCTGGGGGCAGGGTTTTCAGGACAAAATAAAGATAACTGCATTTCTGTAACTCCTGCCTTGTTAATTCAGCCCAAATCAAATCTGGCCTGCATCAGGAATAGTGTGGCCAGCAGGAGCAGGAAAGTCATTCTGCCCCTGTACTCAGCACTGGTTAGGCCACACCTTGAGTACTGTGTCCAGTTCTGGGCTCCTCAGTTTAAGAAGGACATTGAGACACTTGAACGTGTCCAGAGAAGGGCAACAAGGCTGGGGAGAGGCCTTGAGCACAAGCCCTACAAGGAGAGACTGAGGGAGCTGGGGTTGTTTAGCCTGGAGAAGAGGAGGCTCAGGGGAGGTTGTCTACAGCTGTCTACAACTACCTGAAGGGAGGTTGTAGCCAGGAGGGAGTTGGTCTCTTCTCCCAGGCAACCAGCACCAGAACAAGAGGACAGAGGACACAGTCTCAAACTACACCAGGGGAAGTTTAGGCTCGAGGTGAGAAGAAAGTTCTTCGCAGAGAGATATGTTGGCCATTGGAATGTGCTGCCCAGGGAGGTGGTGGAGTCACCATCCCTGGAGGTGTTCAAGATTGGATTGGACTTGGCACTTGAAGCCATGGTTTAGTAGTCATGAGGTGTTGGGTGACAGGTTGGACTTGATGATCTTTGAGGTCTCTTCCAACTTTATTGATTCTATGATTCTATGAACCTGGGCCCATCCATCCAGATTGCCTGGGTTTTTCTGGATGACATCCCATCCTTCTAACATATTGAAGCATGTCCTGAGCCTTTCTGTAGGTCTTCCCTCCCGAGAGTGGTCTCTGCCACTTTGGAGGAGAAGGAGAACTAGCAAGGATGAAAAACAGTAGATCAGCCTTTTAGAAGCAACAGGTAAAATCTGGATTTGCTTGGGCTTTATCAAACTTTTTTTTTTTTTTTCCTGTGGACTGAGGAGCTGCTGCTGCTCCTGTGCTAGGACAGGGAACACCAGCCCCAGAAACTTGACATGGGATCTCCTGGATCTTGGCTGCAGTGAGCAGCAAGGCTGGGAAGGCTTGAGTAGTTGGTGCTGTCCCCATTCCTCAGCACCCACTGTGCTCAAGGAGCAGTGAAGGAGCTTCCTGGTTACTCTGCCCTCCTACCCACATCTGGCAGAGAGCATGCCCTCTCCTGCAGCCATCCATGCCTTGCACATACCCTGAAACACAGTAGATGTGATCAAGATGCCCCTTTCTAGGCAAAAACCAATGGGACCAGCTGATGTTCATTCTGGAGAAAAGACAACTCCAATGAGACCTTATTGTGGCCTTCCAGTATCTGAAGAAGACCTACCAGAAAGCTGGGGAGGGACTTTTTAGGGTGTCAGATAATGATAGGACTAGGGGGAATGGAAAAAAAACTAGAAATGGGTAGATTCAGATTGGATGTTAGGAAGAAGTTCTTCCCCATGAGGTTTGTGAGACACTGGCACAGGTTGCCCAGGGAGGTGGTAGAAGCCTCATCCCTGGAGGTTTTTAAGACCAGTTTGGATGTGGCTGTAAGCAACCTGATCTAGTGTGAGGTGTCCCTGCCCATGCAGGGCAGTTGGAACTTGATGATCCTTGAGGTCCCTTCCAACCCTAACAATTCTATGATTCTATGATGGATACAGACCACAGAACAGCTTCACTGGGCAGGGATTGGGTAAGGCTAGGGACTGCTGGTTCTCCTGAGGTCTGTCACCCAGCCCTAGTGCACTACAGGAGCTAGGAGGAACACCTGCGAGCACAGAAGCCCACACCAGGTACAGACAGGGAGTGGCACATCACAGGTAACACACGTGCTGTCCCTGTCTCCTTCAAAGCCCTGAAACAAGGTGATTTCTGGTCATTTCTCTTCTGTTTTGGTGTGCTGCTACCCAGGTCACCCCCGTGCAGCTACACCCACAGCTTTTGCTTGGCCAGCTCAATGATGAGATGGCTCAGAGCACCAATGTCACAGGCTTGGGGCTGGGGACTGAGTTTATTCACAGGGGCAGAGTTGGCCTCTTTGCCAGTCTGCACTGGGTTTTGTGTGAGTTTTTTTCCTTTGCTGCAGTATTCATCCCACTCTCTCTGCCCAAAGTCTTAATATCAACTGCAGATCAGAGCCATCGTTTTTCCTTGCTGTCAGTGGGGATTTTGCCTGGATGTAGAGGTCAGGACTGCTCCTTCTCATCCCATTGTCTGTTGTAGCTGTCAGTCTTCACAGAATATAATACTCTTCTTTAGTTTTTTGAGGTACTCCATTCATGCCTCTGTTTTTTTCCTCAACCTGGCTGCACTCTCCTGGCACTGTGGCCTCTCTCCACTCTCTGTCTGATGTTAGATACAATGCACTGGACAATGTTTTATACATGATCCAGAATTTCCATGAGCCTTTGATCCTTTCGATCAAAGATCCTTCTGGATTTGTCAGACAGATACTTCCATTACACAGCTCAAATGTTCAATAATAATAGTCTGGATCTTCTCAGATATCAAAACTTACTCCCACTGGAAATCAATCATCAGCCAGACAAGAGACAAGCAGGATAGGTGAGAACTGCCTGCCAAATTTCTTGCACTATAAAAGCTGGCAAAATATAAATGACTTGTCAAGGACAGCTTAAAGAGAGCAACTGAGAAGGTAATTATGGCCACACAGAAACAAGGCATTTGCACAGGTATGCTGCAGCAGGGCAGGTGTAGAGAAAGCTGGGTCAGAAGTGCAGGGTATGTGTCCAGAGCCAGGAGGCTCTAAGTCACCTCTGAGCAGATCAGATATGGTGGCCATCAAAGCAAATGAAGGTGCCTCATATCTTGCCTTTCTTAGTAATTTGGGGTTTGGGTTTTTTTGCTAACAGTGAAAAGAAACATTGGGGAACACAATCATTTATGACAACAATTGAAGAACAGCTGAGATGTGGTAAATATGCTACTTTGGAATGAGGTTTTGTGATTCTATGAGACATGGCTGTTTTGAGTGTGCATTCACCACACAGCAGTGCCACCAGCCCCACAGAGGCTGCAGTCTGGCTCCACACACTGTCACTGGCCCCTGGGGACACAGCCACAGAAGCTGATGGATGCAGTCCCTGTGCCTGGGCAGCCCTGCCTTGTCCACTCAGACCATGACCCAACACTTCTCCTGGCTTCTCAGCCTGGATGTAGCCCACGAGGGCTGCTGCAGACACACAGGACTGTACATGACCAAGCAGAAACCCCCTTGTTGGCAGCCCCCCACCTCACAGCCTCACTTCCTCTCTCAAACCATTACCTGGGCCAATGATTTCTGCTCTGAGTCAAAGCTCTCCTTTGTTCCTTCTCTATCCCAATGTCATGTCCACTGAACTAATGCTCACTGTATGTCTATCATTAAACATCTTATTTATGCATGAATAATTGAAAGCTTGCATTATTAATATTTTAATTAACCTTTACACAAGGTTTGGCTTTTTTAATTCCTGCTTTCATCTCCCCATCCTGAGCCATCTTTGTAAGGTGTTTAACCACTGACTTTCTCTCCTGTCACTTGCATGGAGCCTTTGAACCCTGCAGTACCTGCAGACATCACATCAAGTCACTGCTAAAAGCCATAGAGTTGGCTCCTCAGAACAATACCTCACCATTTGTGATTTTTGCCATTGCCAACTTTTCTCCTGGAAAGGCTATATACATTTTGTCCTGCACTGCTGTAGCTTCTCCCATCTCTTCTGAGAGTCTTCTCTTGCATGAGGAACCCAGGTCAGCTTCTCTGATTCTTAGCTGACAACACAGAAATAACCACACGCTTCCCACTGGGTGATGCTGATGAGTGCACAGGCTGAATTATTTGGTATTTTGTTTAATGTTTCTGCCACAAGTGTAGAAATGGACTAGTGAATCTGCCACAAAGTTCTTCTGTTCATAAGCAGTGTTTTGTCTTCCAGCACAGACATCCCCAACCTGTGGAAGATAAAGCTGAAGGACTTTGTCTGTACAGACAGAAACTTCTATGGCATTAGAAAGGCATAAGGCAGCTTCAACAATGCCTGAGCACATCTGTGCAGTACTCCCATGGTCATCATGAAACCTCTGGCTTGATACTTAAAATGTCACCTAATTAAACTACCTTTGGAGAAAAGGTTTGTGTGTTTCTGCCATCCCTCGCAGTGGTGAGACTTTGGCTCAGGTGGGAACAAGACAGCTCCTACAGGTGATGCAGGTGAAAGTCAGGAGTACTGCAAAGGTTTAAACACCAGTTTCAACCCAGCCTTTCTGCCCAGTGCTCTTGTGATGTCATTCCTGTGCAGCCTAGAAGGCCCAGCAGGCAGCTACAGCCTCTGGTGTGCTCAGCAGCTCCATCCCTCAGCTGAAGCACTGAGCCTTTGCTGGCATCTCACACCTGCAAAGGTAAGAGGACAAGCTCACATGCTCTTCCTCAGAGCTTCTCAGAGCTCTTCCATGCCTAGTACTTTGTGAGCTGTAGTGCAACTAGCAGGAACTGGATTTGTCTTCTCATTTTGTACCAAAATCTTGTCTGAGACCACAAAACTCAGTGATGTTACAGTATCACAGTATCACCAAGATTAGAAGAGGCCTCAAAGATCATCAAGTCCAACCTGTCACCACAGACCTCATGACTAGACCATGGCACCAAGTGCCACATCCAATCCCCTCTTGAACACCTCCAGGGATGGTGACACCACCACCTCCCTGGGCAGCACATTCCAATGACGAACGACTCTCTCCGTGAAGAACTTCCTCCTCACCTCGAGGAATGTTTGGAACGTCCGGAGAAAATGAACACCATGGAAAATAAGTGCAGTTAGGGGGAGCTTCTGTCCCTGCTCAGCTCATCTCCTGCTGCAATTGTTCAGACTGGGGGAGGTGGTCTCAAACAGCAACAAGCAGATGTGGGCCCATGACATTTTTCTTAATATCAGGAGGTCAAAAACTTAATTTTGTCCTTTTTTCTCCATATGCCCATTTGCTGCCTGGAAGGGGACAAGTGTTTTGGCAGCTGGCAGGGACCCCAGCACACACCTAGCGCACGGCTGCCCCACGGAGGTCAGTTGGGACAGCTGCAGACACTCCCTGTGACCCTATTTTATTTGCTGTTAGGGACCTGCCCTCAGCTGTGCGTGACTCTGATTTATTTTGAGCACCTCAAAGGCTGTAGATGGTACCAAACAAATATTAGAGGGCTGTGACCTGTAGCAAAGTGATTTTCTTGTGTACAAATGGTTTTATTGCTAAGTGACAGTGATATGCTTGCCCCTGGACTCAAAGCCAGAAGAATCCTGGTTAATTGGGGAAAAATAATAGGGCAGGAATTAAATAACAGGCATGGGGAAGATGTTCCATAAACCGATCACATACACTGAGTAATTCAGCCTTGAAATTTGTCATTGTCACTTTTCCAGCATAAATTTAGTAAGAATGGAGCTTTGTTAAATCTGTGAGGTCCTTCCAGAGAAAGCAGTGGCTGGCCACTCACAATAAGGTAATTAAAACTGTTTCACACTAGAAAGAGCAAATGTTGGTGGAGATTAATTGATTTCCTGTTACTGTGTACTCAGGACCAAGTGATGTACTAGAGACACTTTATTTGCATCCACTTCATCTAAGTCAAGTGCAACCTTTGCTGTGCAGTTAATTTCACTTTTTCATTAGCAACTACTATTAAAGTTAAATACCATGACTGCCCAAGCTGCAGTGCCAATTTTTCCTCAGTTTACCCTGCAGTCTCCAGGCAATAGTTTATTTTATTCCACCTTAGACACTTTAAACCAAAAAAAGTAAAGAGCTGGCAGTAACTCAGGATGATTTATCCACATCTCTCTGTCCCTTCACTTTGCCAGGGGTGTTTAACAGTGCTTGCCTTTCAAGCACTGATGCTTATTGTCTGCATCTCCTGGGTGATTTCTGAGGTCAGCAGATGAGGAAGGATGGAGTGTGACCTTTGGATGCCTTTCACTGTGCAAACAGGAGTAGAAGTGTCCAGGAAAGGCTTTTCTTCTCTCTTGCTTTTAAGCCAGCTTGGAAAACAAGAAGTGGTTCAGCCAATGCATAAAAAAATAGAAACAGAACTAAAGGTTCCAGGCATTAGACAGGAACATATCTAATAAATACTATGGACCCTGCCTGAGCCTTCATTATCCTCCCTCCTGTCAGGAGGACTTGCCCAGCTGTGCAGGGCCAGCTCCCTGCCATGCCTGACTCTCGCCCTGCAGTGGCTGATATCTGCATTGCTAATGGATCACAACCATCCTCCTTACCCACAAGCCGAAGCACATAATAAATGACCCTGTTGGTGCATGAGCAGCAGAGAGTCTCTGTTCTGTGCGGGAAACTTCCCCACTCCGCCTCCACACAACCCCTTCACTCAGCAGCGGGTGCAAAGATTTGATCAACAAAGCTCTCTTAAAAACTTGTGGGTTTTTTATTTTTTTAAACCATTCTGACACCTCCTGGTAACATCTGGTCTACATTTTTAATTCAATAATTACAGAAATACAAGTTCAGGTGCCGTGAAACTGCCTGCAAATTCAGATGGGATACGGCAGTGAGTTTGTTGCTAAAAATTGGGGGACCACATTAAAACAATGCAACCCTTTCCTTAGGGAGCTTAAAATTCCAAAATTTGCTTAAAGACACGGGTTTGAGACTGGGTTTCACAGACAGAAAAGGTGCCCAGTCTAAATGGATGAAAACTGAAGCTGCAGGAAAGTCTGGAACTCTTCACTGGGAAAATGTTATCACACAGCTCTAGCCCTGACTTGGTGCGGACCCTCGGGGCTGGAACTGTTTGCTCTGATTCCTGTCCAAATCCCACTCTGCCCAAGGTGCTGGAGTTCTACTCCCAGCACCCCTGTGCAGTGATTTGGGTTAGTGCTGACTGGTTTCAGAGGCAGGCTCCAGGACTTGTGTTCATTTACCTCCAGTTAACTCTGAGAGGGGCTGTGCTAGAAGACTGAGAACCCTCAGAGATGTCCTTGGTGTTCTGTGAGCACCTCTGAGTAGAGAGAGCTCCTCCAAGCCTGGGCTCCTTCAGTGGCCATGTGCCAGACTGGTGACTCTGAAAGGTTAGTTCCACCAGATGGGCAGCACAACTTTCAGTCTCCTTTCTGCACAGCTTAGCTCCTGTGCCACCTGTCCTTTTCCCATTTATTTACTTGGATCTTGTTGTTCCTCCACCTTGCTGTCCTGCTCAGGCAATGAATGTTTTGCCATTTGTAAAGTGTCTGGTACCAAAGTAGGATCCTGTATGAGGGCACAGCTTAGCATGTTCCAAACTGCTTGTGCCTTCAGCAAAATTTCAACCACATCTGGAGGGGTTGCACCTGAAGTGCCTCCCTATCGCCTTCACAGCCAGACCTCTAATGTGCTGCTCATTTTCTCTGAGTTCCCTTTCTGTGCCAACACTTTGCACTCTGGGTCTAACCTCCTGGTGGAAAATGATCCTGGGAACAGTTCTGCTCATGTCAGGAGAAAGAGAAATTCTTCTCTTTGAGCTCAGGCAAGAGGACAAGAGCTTGAGCAGCATAAGTCCTGTATTAGAATAGAATAGAATAGAATAGAATAGAATAGAATAGAATAGAATAGAATAGAATAGAATAGAATAGAATAGAATAGAATAGAATAGAATAGAATAGACCAGACCAGGTTGGAAAAGACCTTTGAGATCATTGAGTCCAACCTATCATCCAACACCATCTAATCAACTAAACCATAGCACCCCATCCAGGCTCTTCCTAAACACCTCCAGTGATGGTGACTCCACCACTTCCCTGGGCAGCACATTCCAATGGGCAATCACTCTTTCTGTATAGAACCTCTTCCTAACATCCAGCCTAAACCTCCTCTGGTGCAGCTTGAGACTGTGTCCTCTTGCTCTGTACTCCAGCCCTGTGCTCCTCTGGGAGAGGGTTTAGACAGAACAGGCTGACACAGTCTTGAGTGTCCACAGGACTCCATCCCAGAGTCCCTTCCCCTTTGACTTCCCATCCCAAGCCTTTTGCAGTGCACTGGCCATTTGAAAGGTGACTAGAGACCATTCAGTCAGTGGTGCTGGAGGCGTTCAAGAGGAGATTGGACATGGCACTTGGTGCCATGGTCTAGTCATGGGGTCTGTGTTGATAGGTTGGACTCGATGATCCTCGAGGTCTCTTCCAACCTTAGTTATACTGTGATACTCTGATACTGTGCTTTCAGTCCTGGATTCACCCACCTGAAAGTTCCAGGCAGAGTTCCAGGTAATGCCCCAAGTGCATTGACCTGAGTATAAGTTTTCTGTAAGCTCTGATTTTTAAAAGCCAATCTGGAGAGCAGACAGGACTGGTTTGAACCACCCCTAAAACCTCTAATTTTGTTTTGGTTTTTAGTGTGTAGAATTGTAAATATTATAATTGCATTAAATTCTTCCTTTAATGAACAAACAGCTGTGTAATTGCTGCAGAGCGTTCACACCTCTGTAATGGCTGTTTAACCACTTTAATTACACACTCTGGTTCCAAACATTGGACTTCTCTCTGGGAGTGCAGTCCTGGGTGCCAAGCAGTTTGTGAGCCCTCTGCCTGGAAATCCATTGTTATTCTAATTTACCCAGAAACATTGTGAAAGGTTGGGAGTGTGCCCAAAGCTGTGATATGTCTTTCTGTCCTGTGATTACCTTGTCTGTACTTCCTGAATAAAAGTCCTTCACACAGCCCAGCAATCTCTGTGGGTCCCAAAGGCAACTGCCAGCCTTTGAGCTCTCCAGAGGAGGTCTTGGGTTATGCATTCCCTGCTCTGTCTTGGTAAGCTGTTGGGTTGTATTACTACCAAAAGCAAGAACACTGCAGGTGTCAGAATCAGCAGTACTCATGTCTGGTACATGATGGTCTGTATAATCATTTATTTTATAGACAAGGGTTTGATCTGAGCCTTATTCTGGAGGCTGGTGGGGCGGAGATCCCCCAGAGCAAATCTCTGGGTTCTCATGGGTCTCTCTCCTTGTACTTTAAAACACATCACCCATAAGCTATTTTGCTTGTCCTTCACCAAGTAACACACACAGAATCACAGAATCACCAAGGTTGGAAGATGCCTCAAAGATCATCAAGTCCAACCTGTCACCACAGACATCATGACTAAACCATGGCACCAAGTGCCACGTCCAATCCCTTCTTGAACACCTCCAGGGATGGTGACTCCACCACCAACACAGTAGGTGAGTTCTTCTCTTGCTTTGCTCTTGCTGCCCTCAGTGATGATCATTACACATAACATGACTGTGAGGATCTGCCATCTCCTCACTGCTGTCACTGGAGCATTCTCTGGATGTGCATCCTCCTATGCCAAGAGCCTTAGCTTTCCAGTGTGATTCCCTTTAAACACTACACACTACCTTCAGAGATTTCATTAGCCTCATGAATGGGTGTGACAAGAAGACGACTTACCCAGGCTTCCTTCCTGCCACAGCCCATGATTTTCACCAGTATTGACTTTCCTGGCACAAGATACAGGGCTGAAGGGGTCTTCTCTCTTAGTCAGGTCAGTACCGGGAATGAGCTGCTGCTCCAAAGCTGCACATTAGAATTAGAATTAGAATTAGAATTAGAATTAGAATTAGAATTAGAATTAGAATTAGAATTAGAATTAGAATTAGAATTAGAATTAGAATTAGAATTAGAATTAGAATTAACCAAGTTGGAAGAGACCTTTGAGATCATTGAGTCCAACCCATCATCTAACACTATCTAATCAACTACACCATGGCACCAAGCACCCCATCCAGTCTCTTCCTAAACACCTCCAGTGATGGTGACTCCACCACCTCCGTGGGCAGCCCATTCCAATGGCCAATCTCTCTTTCTGTGAAGAACTTCTTCCTAACATACAGAGGAACAAAACCTTGGGAGCTAAAGCATCAGAATAACAAACCCAAAAAATCTCTTTTCAGCATGAAATGACATAAGAACCATGCCATAGGCCTTAGTAACCCATACACAGCAGCTGTTTTAAGAGTGGAAGTTTCACTGACTCTGTCCACAAGGAGTGGCAATACAGAGCTTCAGAAATAATCTGTGTCTGCCAGAAAGCTTGGCTTATCAGCTCTCTGTCCCACTGAGCATGTCAGATGCACACTCAGGACATTCCTCATTTTCTGAGCCTGGTGTTACTCATCAGACATTAATGGGCTGCAGCTTTTACAGAAGTTGTTTGCTGCCAATTCTAGCTACAGCGGTGGGCACACAAAGATCCTGCTGGGCTTTCTCTGGCTCATCATACAAAAAGCAGGAAGCCCTGATCTGCTCAGGTCCTGCCTAAGGCACCTGGAGGAGTTGAACAATGACATCTCTTTGCCAAGGGTTTTTGTAGATGCAGGGAGCAGACAGGGATGATGATGGAGGGGCAAGGGAACAACTGGTCCTTCATCCCCTCACAGTGTTTTAGCACATTGACTTGTAGTGTTCAGCCCACCTGGGACTCAGTGAATTATGACATAAACAAGTCGGGGGGGGGGGGGGGCCTTGCTGATTCTTTTTCTTCTTTTAGTGCTGAATTATGGTTTGGGTTTTTTTTTCTGACTTGGGAAACTAACACAAAAGCCTGGGTTTATCCTGATTACTGCTGGCTTCATTAGACTTGCTTCAGAGAAGCATGCCTGACTGACAGCAGAAACACAACCTCCAGCAATAGTGTAAAATGGTTTGGAAATGTGGAAAAAAAAAATAACATTTCACCTAATCACCTGGGTTTCAGTTCTGTGACCAGCAGAAGGGAAGGTGGCTGGCCAAGTGTTGGAACTCAGAGCCATCAGGGAACTGTTCCCTGGGGATTTTGCTGGGAGCAGTTTCAGCATGCATGGCCAATGTCAGCTACCACCAGCTATATTTAGCCCCTGCTCAGTCTAGTTAAATAATTTTCCAGGTGAAAGCAGGATGAACTATGGCTGGGAAGACAAATGGGATCAGGGATGGGATTCTTTTAGAAGGAGGAGGATTAAAGCATTTTACTTTAGTTCAGAGACCAGACAAGTGTGAGGAGCAAAGGCGCATGGCAGAAGAGCAGCAAGAGCAAAGCAGGGAGTAGAGAAGGCATGTTCAGTTGTGACTGGGCAAGTGGAGGGGAGGAGAAGGATAGAAGATGAGAAATGTCTGTGTCACATAGGAAAATGAGTGAGCTGCAGGAGAAGGGCAGCAGAGCAGATGGTGGGGAAAGGCCCCTTTCACCTTCTCACTCCCTTCCCAGGGCAGGGCAGAACATGGGGCTGAATGGAGAGCTGAGGCTGGTGAGGAGGGGTGCTGGGGCTAGAGTGTGGGGCAGAGGAGCCCAGCTTGGCTCAGGGCTGCAGCTCACCATCAGTCATCACCCCCGGGGGTGTCAGGAAGACAAGAGAGAGGGGAGCCCCAGCTGTGGGGGACCTACTGTGTGGAAGTGGCTTTGGGCACATGGTGTGGTGGGATGCAGCTCCTGCCACCAAGGGCAGCTTGCAGAGAGGCAGTGGAGAGGTTTGCCAAGGGAAGTGATCCTTCTCAGGAGAGATGCAGCACAGATTGTCTGCTTTCCTCTCCGTGCAATGTACAATGATGAGGCTGCTTGCCAAGGGGAGTATGTTTTCTTGGGCAGATGTTACCACCAGTTGAAGCACACTCAGCTGTGTGAATGGACATTTCACTTCCTTAGACATGTCAGCAGAAAAAGAGGAGCTGAGCTGGGTCTCCCAGACCCTGCGGCCCTGGGGGGCACCACCTCACTTCATTGGGAAGGTGATCTCACTGCTCCCACTGTTCTTTCATTGTCCTCTCTGTGTTCTCTGGTCATTAATAAAGAAATACTGTTTGAAAGAAACCTTTAACCTCTTAAACAATTCACTCAAATCACCTGGCCAAAGTCTTGCAGCCAGAAAGTGAAGCCAGTTCAGATCCAGCCCAGGGGCTCCCTGCCCACAATTTGGATGTGCCCAGAAGCTGAGACCATCAAGCCCTCCTCACCTCAGCTCTGTGGGAACTGCCCAGACCTGCCCACAGGATATGCCCTTGCTGCATATCCCAGCCACAGGCTTGGCTCTCCCTCCTCCTCACAGCTGTCTCTGCAGGACCATAAGGTCCTCTGCAGGTCCATAGGTCAGGTCCTCAGTCATACCTTCCCAGGCACCTACTTCAGTTCCATTTATTGCTCTCTGGCTTGACATTAATGGGAAGTTTGGGGTCAAATATTATTCAGCTGGCTTTAAAACTGCATTCTTTGTTTTCTTGTGAATAACCTGTCATCTTCCATGCACTTTTATTACTTTCTGCAGAAGAGATCTATTGATCCCCATACCCTGCTGCTGAACACTGCCTTTTCTCAGAGGGGTCCCTGTCATCCCCTTCAATGGGGTATGATTAATATCTGCATCATCTTCACTGCTGATTGCAGCAAATTAGAAAGTACATGCTGTTGTTATGTTTAGATACATTTCCAGGAGGTGGGGAGAAGGTGACCAGCCCAATTAACTGGTTTTTCCTCTGGTGCAGAACCCAGCCTTGTGCTTTTCCCTGTTGGGGGGCCAGTGGCAGGTCATGTTCTTACTGGCAGTGGCAGCCTGTACACAGCCCCCTGCAACTCCCGGGCACCTGGTTCACCCTGCCTTGTCCCTGCAGAGCTGCTGCAGGCAGAGCTGGCCAAGGTCTCAGAGGGATGGGTGAGGTAGAGCTGGGGGCCAGCTCCCTTTTGCTCCAGGGAGCTCTGTGCATGGGGATGAGGAGCTGGGCAGGAGCAGACATCGTCTGGCCTGAGCTCTAGCAGGGATAATGAGGAACTGGAGCCAAGTCAGAGCTTCCCATCAGCAATGTCTAACTGATTCCTGCTGCCCTAAAGACAGACTAAACATACAGGGGAGACTGTGAGATCCTGCAGCCTTGCTCTGGCTTCCCATGCCTGCAGGTGGAGGTGCAAGAGTGGGATGCCTCCAGAGGGTTTCCAGTGCAAGGATGGCTGCACTCATGGTGGGGAGAAAGGGCTCAGATCAAAGTGTTTATCCAGTTGAATTGTTTTGCTCTTGTCTTGGTTGCCCACAGCCTTACCAAACAAGATGAAAATACAATTAGCCTGCAAAGGCAGCTTCAACCCACTGCCACAAACCTCTGGTTAGTGAGGTCAGAGATGAAGCCTGAGACCAATATTCAGTGTGTCACAGAATCACAGTGGGTCTCCCCACTACACAATGAGAACACCAGTATGACCCCAAACACAGACTGTAACACTGTGAGGAGGCAAGAGCTGCGATTCAGCTGAGATCTGAGAGTCCCATCGTTTGCCAGGTTGGACATATTGTAACTCTAGACTCATTTGAAGAATTAATTATGCCACATTTGCAAATCACTGCAAAACCATTTTCATCTGCAGAAAAATTATTGTGATATTTCCTCTCACTCTCAGCTCTGGCGAAAGCAAATTTTCACATCCTCCCTCTAAACAGACTTTGCCAGAAGAACATCTTCCAACGTCATCTATGCAGCATTCCCACACTGTACCATGGATGCCAGGAGCATCCATGTGATTTTGCACCTTGGTAGAGGATGAAGTTTGGTCAGGGACGTGCGTGAATTATCAGGAAAGCCATCGGTGAAGTGCTGCAAGTGGTGGACATGGAAGTCACCAACTGAAAATGACACAGACCAAGGGCAGTTCTGGGAAACCTGTGTCTGAGGCAGCTCCTCATCTGCTTTACAGAGCTGGGCATAAATTGCTGCATGAGAGGCAACAGCTGAGACAAAACTCAGCGTCTCTGCTCTTCGTCTGCTTGAAGTTCAGGAAGGAGTGACCCAAGACTCAGGTCTATTGTCTCTTTGGGAGCCAAGGGGAAGCTGAGGAAATCAGCAGGCACATCTTGCAGCAATCTGCTCTGAAGGATGCAGAGTTAATGCACAAAAAGCTCTCAGGAATAATGCTTCCAAAGACACTTTTCTGTCATTACTTAATCTGCATTCATAGAACACTGGAGGCTTTTGAACAGCTTAGGCTGACGGAAACCTTTATATTACACCCATTTATCTCTGCATTGTTCCTTGCTCTCAGATTGCTGGTTACAGGGTCAGTTTCCTTAATTATTCCTGGCATGCTTTTCTTGCTAGATAATTTCTCTGTCTTCAATAATGTCTGTACTTACAGCATCTGACGGGTTTGGAGTAGATTAGCACTATTTCTATTCTCTTCCTTTGTACCTCTATGAAAACAATATGCACCCGCCCTTCAATCCATTTCAGATCAGGCTCCAAAGGACCGTCAGGAGCAATTCCCAGATATGAATATTTAAGATGATGACTTCAGAACATCCCATCACAAAAACACCCAGCAATATCAGCTGAAGACTCCTTGCTGCCACGAGCACCCTCGTGTACGTATGAATCAACTACATACTCAGAGAGCAAACACACACAAAGCTAATCCTATTACTTAGAGGAACATTGCCTTCAGGTTCTCATTACACGGTGCCTCCCCAGACCAGGTGTCACCTCCCCAGTTCTCCTGTTGTCTCCCTGTCTGTATCAGGCATCATCTCGTCCCCAAACATAGGCAAAAGCTGATATCAAAAGGAGGAAAAGGAAGCAGTGATTCCTCAAAGTGCTTTCTGAGCCTCCAACAACTTGTAGGAGTCACCTCTTCACACAGAGATGAAATCATCTTTAGACCGGCTTTATTCTTAAGAATAAAATCACCAGAGCTGCACAAATATTGGGAGGAGCAGAAGGAAGAGGGAGAATTTACTATTGTTAGGAGAAAGCAGACCAATAATAAGCTATTGTCACACATTTTTTGGAAAATAGGCATCGTCTGTTAGGCCAAAAGCAGCTTCTGGCATTGGACAACAGCCCATAACTAGCTGGATTCCCTGGCAGAATGCAGGCTCCACTGCTCTCTGCAGCCCCTCTGCTCTTTCATTCATGCCACAGGAGTGCTCCTGCTTCTGCTTGTGCCAGGGTTAAAGTGACCCTTGTGCTTGCTTTGAGTCTTCCTGCTAGACTCACCCATGTCCTGGCTGCCAGAGTGTGGGGAGAAGAGAATTTAGTGTTTCTGGGAGAGGTTTATGTCTGGTTGGTGCTGCTGATCATCTCATGTCGTCTCGGGCATTTCTCTTGCTCAAAAATGTGCAGTTTTTCTCTGATGGAAAGCAGAGGCTGCTTAGTGTCTGTCTGCAGACAGGTTGGATCAAACTTGCATGGTGCTCTCTGGGTAAACTGTAAGCATGGAATTGTTATTTTGGTTCCCAGGCTTGGTCAAAAGCTGATGAGTTCTGGGGTTGGTTGCCAGCTCGAGATATTTTTACTTATTTCAACATGCTTGATGAATTAAGGCCATGCTGAGAAACTTGCTTTGTTCATGTGAATTTTTAACTACAATTCACACCCAACTGACTGTTCACCACACTAAGTGTGGCATTCGTGCATGTGGCTCCTCACACCTTTCTAAATATCAGGCTAGGTACAGCTGACAGAGACATAAGGATGGCTATGGAGCATTGAGCACTTGCTGGTTATGCTTATTTTGTCTCTGCTTATGCTGGCGGGCTTATTTCATCACCTGCCTTCAGAAAGAGTCATTTAGGCTTTGCATAGAATGCAGGAGCCCTTCTCCCTGCAGACCTCCTCCTCCAGGTCAGAAGAAGCCATCGTTATCAGAATTGCTGCACAGGACTGAGGGCGAGGATGAACGAGGCCAAGGAGTGAGTGTGTTCAAGCTCTGGCTGGTACAATTCACGGCCAAATCAAACCCATGTCTCTGCAGCCAGGCTGCTGTGGTACAGACTGGCACTGTGCACAGGCTGCAAAGCAGATCTGCATGCTGAGCCATGAGCTGACCACAGCTGGGATAAAAGGAGCCTGGGGAAGACGACACCTGCCAGTCTCAGCAGTCTGTGCTGGCTCTGACTCGGGTGCCCTGCTCACCGTCAGGGGCTTGTGAGTACAAGAGTGGGAACCCCGTGCAGATGGGCACATTTCTCCCATTTCTTCCATTTATCATTTTCTAAAAAGTTGTCAGATAAAATTATTTATGCCAGGGATTGTTTTCAGCCCTTAGAGACTGTAAGATATGACAGACTGAGTCCAACAGACTCTGTGAGGACAGGCTCGTGGTGCTGATGGTGGGCATCAGCCAAGCTGCAGCTCCACATCAGCCCCAGGAACAGGCAGGAGCACAGAACCATCCATACCTGACACCACATAGTCCTGGGCACAGCCCCACAAGGCAGCAGGGAGTCAGCCACCTCCCAGCACCTTCTCCTGCACCAGCCCTCACCCACCTTGGCACCTGCCAGGGAGCATAGCTGGCATTGCATCTCTCTTCAACAACACCCCAGAGTCCTGCAGGCTGCTCTTCCCATGACTGTCCCAGCTGTTGAAATAGGATGAAACTTCAAACAGCTTTGTGCCTCACTAGTTCCTCATGCTGATAGGCATCACCACATCCCCACAAGCAGCCACTGGTTCTAAACTGGCATCAGGAATGTCACCAGATCTTGGCCAGGTGTCGACAGCCAGGCTGGCACTGATTCATATGAGGGAAACAGAGGACACCAGAGATCTGCTGCCCTGGGTGTGCTTTTTCAGCCCCTGTTCCCTGCCATGGTGCCCTGGCATGGTTCTGTCCTCCCTTTCTCTCATCCACACCTTCCCAGACTGACTTCAGAAAAAAACAGGTAGTGAGACGTGCAGAGAGAGTGCAAGATTAGCTCAGTGCAGGCCGTGAGCACATCGATATGTCCTCTCTGAACTCTTCAGGAAAACAGAATGAAATCATATTCTTGGATACTCTGCCAGCAGCAGTCAATGAAGGCTGGAATCCAATGTACCAGGGAAGAAACGTCCATTATCTTTGAAGTGTGTCACAATAGCACTGGCAGACAGCGGCTAATACCAGTTTGACATGAGGTGAATGGGGAAAGGAGAGCTTGAGATTTCACACAGCACTGAAAATACCTTTCTGAGATCTTAAAGCAAATACTGGGTCACTTCCCGCGGCACAGTAATTCAGAAGTAAAATGGGTCTCTGAAAGGAGCAATGGCCTCCTTTTCTCAGGAGGGAATGCACAGAGAATCCTTTCACATTTCCCAGTGTGCTGGGGTTAGATGGGTGCCTGCCTTCACCACACGCTCTGCAAAGCTGAGGTGGCTTCCAAGAGCTCACCCTGCAGTGTGGGATGGTCTGAAGGCTGCTTTGTTCAGCACATTCTGCCAGGAAAAGCAACCCTTCAGTGTTCCTCCAGAGGAGGATTTGTACAAAAGGCTTCTCAGGTTGCTGAGCCAAACCCTCACCGTGAATGGTTTGAACAATTGCTATTGTTTTACAAACCTACCAGAATTAAACCTCAACAGCTGATTCAGCCTTCCAAGCAGGTGGTCCTCCAGCCACAGCTGAGCACGAGTTTGAACTCAACCAAAAGAACTACTGTCCACATTCCCAGTTTTACTTGTCTTTTTATTATTGTTGTTATTATTTTAAGCCAATAAAATACTTCTGAATCTTGGGAGTATTTTAGCATCAGTCTTACTGACAGGAGCACTTCCTTCAATTATATTTCAGGCACGAAGGGAGCTGTGAGCCTAGTGTAACTAGATAAAAGCCCTTCAAAATGAGAACCTTCCTCGACAGTCAAACTCCTGATCAGAAATACATCTTGGTGGAAGCCTACAGACCTTGCAGTTCATAACCACCTAATGACACTTAATGACATTTTATATTGTGCTTCTGTTCCCCAGCTGGGGCGTGCCGTTGGGGGTTCAGTAACAGCACATTGCTGCAATGGGACAGCAGGCAGGAAAGCCACATCCTTGTTTTGCTGTGGGAAGTGCTTCTGACAGCAGATCACAGACCATAGCCTCCACAGAGAATCAGGGTTTGTTCAGAAGCATGAAATAAGAACTGCATCCTTGGACAAGATGCACATTATTTCCAGGTCAGTGACAATTAGGCGTGTTAATAAACAGCTCCTGATTAGTGCCTGCAGAATTGATTTGCTCTCTCTGAGGCAAGTTGAGGGGTAAATCACCAGAGCCAGCACAGAGCATCCTCTTGCCTTATGGTCCCTGCCATGCTGACCCTGTCAGGCCCCATCCTCGTCAATGTACCTGGTGCTTCAGTATCCTAAGCAACCTGGAGGCTGCTGGGCATGGAGGACATCTGGATTCAGCGGGGGTCCTTGTTTTTTTCTGTTCATATCTCCCTGATTACTAATCAAGGTCTGCTAATTAAGAGATGCAAGGTTTGATAGAGAAATCATTGCACAGCACAGACACCCTCCTGGTCTGAATGTAAGACCGTTTTCAGTGTCAGAGGGTGGTAAGAAGCAGTGTTGGAAGAGCTCTTACCTCTGGGGAGCTGTGGCATAGACAGGGAGCTTCTGATGGTGGAGGGCTCCAGTCATGCAGAGAACCAGAGGGGTTCCAACAGGTCAGCAGGTACTGGAGAGGACCACAGCAGCCCAAATGCAGCCAGAGGAGTCTGGTTGGCTTACCAGCTTCCCCATCAGGACCTGGCTCTGTCCACTCCCCTGTCCCGTCAGCACCAGGGCTGAGTACAGCCCAATGTCCTCACAACTGTGAATCTGAGACTCAGGACACCGAGGGCAGCAACTCCTGCTTCCTGTGGTGTTTGCAGCTCCAGAAACAGAGTTCACAGGCAAAGACTACCCTCTCTATGAGTATCAACAGGTATCACAGCAAACTCTGACCCTCCAGACTACATTTTCTGTCCTTAACCAACAAGCAGCACACCACCAAGACCGGTGTGAAATAGAAGTCATCAAGTCTTCACTTCAGGTGAGGCAGATGCCCTAGTCCCATGAGTACTGACTATGCTTGCCAGGCAAAACTTTTCTTTTTGTTAGTGGAAGTTTTCACAAGCTGCTGCTCTGGGTTTCTGGCTGCCACCAGTGATGCCCCAGGTGAAACTAAAGCCACCCCCTTCTCCCAAGACCCTGCTCACATGGAACATCGCTGCTCTGTGCTATGGCTTGCGCCTCTCCTTTTAAGGCATTCTAACATCTGGAACAAAACAGTGACAGGAGGAGTCACAAAGAGCACTTACTGCTGTGTTTTGTTGTTTTGTCTGAGGATCTCCACACAACATCTAGGTTACAGTAGGGAGTAGATGGACTTATTACAGAATAGAATACAGAATACAGAATTAGCTAGGTTGAAAAAGACCTTTGAGATCATCGAGTCCAACCTATCACCCAACACCATCTAGTTAACTAAACCATGGCACTAAGTGCCTCATCCAGTCTCTTTTTAAACACTTCCAGTGATGGTGACTCCACCACCTCCCTAGGCAGCCCATTCCAATGGCAAATCACTCTTTCTGTGAAGAATTTCTTCCTAACATCAAGGCTAAACCTCCCCTGGTGCAGCTTGAGACTGTGTCCTCTTGTTCTGATGCTGGTTGCCTGGGAGAAGAGACCAACCCCCACCTGGCTACAAGCTCCCTTCAGGTAGTTATAGAGAGCAATAAGGTCTCCCCTGAGCCTCCTCTTCTCCAGGCTAAACATAGAATCATAGAATCAACCAGGTTGGAAGAGACCTTTGAGATCATCCAGTCCAACCTATCACCCAGCCCTATCCAATCAACTAGACCACGGCACTAAGTGCTTCATTCAGTCTTTCCTTGAAGATCTCCAGAGACATCAACTCCACCACCTCCCTGGGTAGCCCATTCCAATGGCAAATCCCTCTGTGAAGAACGTCTTCCTAACATACAGCCTGAACCTCCCCTGGCACAATTTGAGACTCTGTCCCCTCATTCTGTTGCTGGTTACCTGGGAGAAGTGACCAACCCCCGCCTGGCTACAACCTCCCTTCAAGTAGTTGTAGAGAGCAAGAAGGTCTCCCCTGACTCTCCTCTTCTCCAGGCTAAGCAACCCCAGCTCCCTCAGCCTCTCCTCATAGGGCTTGTGCTCCAAACCCCTCCCCAGCTTTGTTGCCCTTCTCTGGACATGTTCCAGCAAGTCAACATCTTTCCTAAACTGAGGGGCCCAGAACTGGACACAGGACTCAAGGTGTGGCCTAACCAGTGCAGAGTACAGGGGTACAATGACTTCCCTACTCCTGCTGGCCACACTATTCCTGATCCAGACCAGGATGCCATTGGCCTTCTTGGCCACCTGAGCACACAGAGGGGACTGTGACATCCCTTCTTAACAGTGCCCTACATAAGGCTTTCCTGAACAAGCCCCAGCATGAGGTCCTCTGGTCTAAAACCAATATGAGGGTAACCCAGGCTGTTCAGTTTCTGAGCAGCAGCTTTCTGTGGTGATTGCTTTGTTCTGGAAAGCACAGGTCCATGGAATCATTTCCTTGCCCTTCCCTTGGCTGACGTGTCATGTTGTGCCAGACTGCGGCTGCTGCACCGCATCATATCACCACATGGTTTTCAAAGCAAATGTATCTCCAGATCCAGATGATTGATGAAGGAGAGGCTAAAAGAAAGGCACAGGGAGGGAGAACTGTGGAGTACTGCTCTCTGTGAAAAGCTACAGAAAATTTCATGGCAAAATATGTTGATGTTCCAACAAGTTTTTTCTCTTTTACCTGGAGACCCGGTACACTAATTGGAACTTCAGGAAATAATCCTGGCTGAAAGACAACACAGAGCTACACAGATGCAACATTTTCCCAGTACAGTCCATCCTCTAAATAACATGGTAAAAGACACTTGAAGCTGCCAGAGAGATCTCAGCAGTGTGTGCTGGCCATAAGCTTGGGCTATCAGAAAGCTATTAGAGCCGTTTTGAATTACTTGTCCTTTATCCCTTTATATCATCTGTGAATTACAGAAATGGATGGAGCTTAACTGCACGCTGGTCGCCAAGTGACAGCACATATTTTCTGCATGTGTACAAGTACTTACTTTCAAAAAAACACTCCTGTTTTGGAGCATTTAGAGGCATGATGGATGCTGGGTGAGGCTGTAATGCTGCAGAAAACAGGGTGACAGAGAAGATACATCTGCCTGCTCTCCGCATTTACCATCCAGGATGCTGTGGAGCAGACAAGGGTGCAGGACAACAGCGGAAACAAAGCACAAATGGCCAAGAACCAGGAAATCCTAGAGTCATAGAATCAATAAGGTTGGAAAAGACTTCAAAGATCATCAAGTCCAACCTGTCACCCAACACCTCATGACTACTAAATCATGGCACTAAGTGCCATGTCCAATACCTTCTTGAACACCTCCAGGGATGGGGACTCCACCACCTCCATGGGCAGCACATTCCAATGGCTAACGACTCAGTGAAGAATTTTCTCCTCACCTCGAGCCTAAACTTCCCCTGGCACAGCTTGAGACTTTGTCCTCTTGTTCTGGTGCTGCTTGCCTGGGAGAAGAGACCAACTCCCTCCTGGCTACAACCCCCTTCAGGTAGTTGTAGAGGGTGATAAGTTCTTCCCTGAGCCTCCTCTTCCCCAGGCTAAAAAATTCCAGCTCCCTTAGCCTCTCCTCATAGGGCTTCTGCTCGAGGCCTCTCCCCAGCCTCACTGCCCTTCTCTGGACCGTTCAAGATTTTCAATGTCCTTCTTGAATTGAGGGGCCCAGAACTGGACACAAGACTCAAGGTGTGGCCTAACCAGAGCTGAGTACAGGGGCAGAATGACTTCCCTGCTCCTGCTGGCCACACTATTCCTGATGCAGACCGGGATGCCATTGGCCTTCTTGGCCACCTGGGCACACTGCTGGCTCAAATGCTGCTGACCTTACAGTGGTGAGATGCTGAAGCACAGCCCTGGAAATGCTCCATGATCTCCATCCCAGGGGACACACAGAGCTGGGCTAGGCAAGTCCTGAGCAGGACAAGTGTGATCTCCAGGCTGTGTTTGAGTAGAGGTCTGGAAGGCCTGTCTTCCAGAGCACATACAGACATTGAGTATGTATTGCACGTGCATTGTATAGCCATTTGCAATTATTATACATTTATATGCATACACTCACAATGTTTCCAAACCCACAGCGTTTTCATTACTGTCAATAATCAGCCCGTGACATCATAGTAACAGCTTCAATACTCACTGCTATCCTCTGAGGCTGTCTCAACCCTTCTCTGTCTCTGTGCTGCTGCTGAAAATTTTCATTTAGCACAGTCTGAATATTTTACCTCTGTCTTTTGCAAAAATGTGAAAAAATGAACTAGAATCTGATATTCTTTCTTACAACTCTCCACACCAAACCCCTTTTCTCTGCTAGGGCCAATGGCATCCTGGCATACATCAGGAATAGTATGGCCAGCAGGAGCAGGGAAGTCATTCTGCCCCTGGACTCCACACTGGTTAGGCCACACCTTGAGTCCTGTGTCCAGTTCTGGGCCCCTCAGTTTAAGAAGGACATTGAGACACTTGAACATGTCCAGAGAAGGGCAACGAGGCTGGGGAGAGGCCTTGAGCACAAGCCCTATGAGGAGAGGCTGAGGGAGCTGGGATTGTTTAGCCTGGAAAAGAGAAGGCTCAGGGGAGACCTTATTGCTGTCTACAACTCCCTGAATGGTGGTTGTAGCCAGGAGGGAGTTGGTCTCTTCTCCCCAGCAACCAGCACCAGAACAAGAGGACACAGTCTCAAGCTGTGCCAGGAGAAGTTTAGGCTCGAAGTGAGGGGAAAGTTCTTACAGAGAGAGTTGTTAGCCATTGGAATGTGCTGCCCAGGGAGGTGGTGGAGTCCCCATCCCTGGAGGTGTTCAAGAGGGTACTGGACTTGGCACTTGGTGCCATGGTTTAGTCATGAGGTCTGTGGTGACAGGTTGGACTTGATGATCTTTGAGGTCTCTTCCAACCTTGGTGATTCTGTGATTCTGTGATTCTGGAGCAACACACGTTTGTTTCCTGTGTGGGCCGTCATTCAAGGAAGTCTTTCCTCGATACCAGCAACTAAATCACCTTCTCCAAGAAAGGCTGCCCTTGCTCTGGGTGATGATGAAGAGAGTGGCATGTTAAAACAAAGAAAGAAAACCACCACACACTGGAAAGAGAGAAGGAAAGAACATCCTCTGTGTGAGCTGCAGCTTTGTTTCTCTTGACAGCACTGCAGCTGCTCCTGTGGAGGTGAGTAGAGAACGAGCCCAGGAAGAGCTGTGAGATCATACCTGATTCCAGCTGCCCATTCACCTGCAAACAGTGAAAACAGTTAATTGCTAATGCCCAGTGGTACAGAACCCATCACAGCTGGGCAGCATGGCAGTCTCATTGCTTCCTCTCTGCCCAGGCTCAGTGGGTGATGTTCCATGTGGTCTCCATACACTGAACATGTTATCAGGAGCCTGGCAGCACCAGCAGTGCTGCACCAGAGCACGTCAGCCCCACTTTGCATGCCTGAAATGAGGTGTAGGACAATCTGAGCATGACACATGCAGAATTCCTATCGGCTTCCAGCGAGGATGAGAAGCAGAACCACACATTGCTGGCATTGCTGCAGAACAAAATTCTACTCACTAGCAGGGAGAGGCAGAGCTTTCCAAGCATTTAAATCCATGTTGTTCTTCCAGGTGATGTTTGTGCATCAAAAGAGGATTTGCACTGGCAGTGCAAACACAGAGAGATGCCTTCAGCCCCAGGGAAGAGCAGCAGCCAGGAAAAGGTCTTCCCTTGAGTTCACGTGTGGCAAACACAGCTGCTCCAGGGCTCGTCGAGGGCAGCACAGAATCTTCCAGGTCAGCGCTCAGAACTTGGCCTGTCTGTCCCAGCTGCATGAGCTCTTCTCAGCAGCCAGTCCTGCTCAGAGGCAGTACTAGCAACTAAGCTGCTACTGAAATACCAAATGCTGCAGGGTCTGGAGAAAGCAAACGAGCGTACAGTCATCCCTTTCCCAGCTAGAGAGAGCTGAGTTTGGAGTCCACTACAAGCTGAAGGCTTCGTCCTCTTGATTGGCTAAATCTTTAAATCCTAGCACATGAAACACCCCAAGAAAGAGAAGCAAAACCACTGTTAATAGCTCTAATGGCTAAAGAGCATATTATATTCAAATGGCTTGTTAGCCAGCATGGGGTCAGCCTACAACTACTGCAATCACTCATCTCTCACCAGCAGCACCTAATGTCTTCATGAGAACCAACAAGGCATTCGGGGAGTTCATTGTTCCAACTGAAGGGAGTTAACAAGGGAGGATCAGCCAGCCTGGATGAAAGCCACTGAAAATCCAGCAGCTGCTGACAGGTCAGGACAGGAAGCCATGAAGTCAAGGGATAAAGCCAGAGAAGAGGCTTGTGAGAAGGGCTGGTGCAAAGCTGCTGGCTTCTGGTGACCGCTTCACCAGGAGCTCATGCTGGGAGGAAGGGTTTGCTCTCACAGTGCAGCTGAGAACCACTTACAAGAGCAGATGCAGGTTTTGCTCTCCTTGCCAGACCTAAATTCATGTCCATCCACAAGTAACAAAAAAGGTTAGTTGTTGTTTTTGTCAGTGACCAGTACTCCTTCCTTTTTCACCAAACCACTGAGCATCCTTTTAAGTAGAGAGCACAGCAAGATGCAGCCCAGTGCCTGCTGGCACAGGGTCCATGTGCTGGCTGTCCCTCGGTCCTGGGTGTCCAGGGGGAAATCGGGCTGTGATCTTTCCTCAGCTGAGCTCTAGGTTGCTCTGTGCCCATTTTGCCTCCTAGTCACTCTTTTTTTCTGTGTCACAATGCAGCGCTGCCACTCAGAAATTAGCCATGAGGATAACTCTGGCATAGGATGACAAAGCTCAGAGACAAGGAAAGGATAAAACAAATCCCAGAAGTAATGACATGCCAACTGCAGCATGAGAGCCAGAGGAAGCTAAGAACCAAGCACAGGGGCTGCAGTTTGATCCATCTGCATAAGAACAGGGAAAGCCAAAAGCCCTCAGCACAGCACCTGCCCCTCTTTGGAACAACAGGTTCTCCCCTGGGGTTCTTTAGGCTTAGAAAACAAATAATCTAAAAAAAAACACAATTAATTAAGCCTGCTTTGGGGTTTATATAATTCCTTATTGGGAGATACTTAATTTATTTCACCACCACCATCATATTCTTTTTGTTTAATTTCTGCTCTCCTAGTGACCCCACCCACACCTCTACAAGTTGTCTTGAGGTGTTTAAACAGGCTGGTCAGAAAGCTGGAGAAGTCTTTTGAGCAGGGCCTGCTGTGACAACACAAGGAGTGATGATTTAAACTAAAAGAGAGAGATTCAGACTTGAAAGAAAGCAGACACTGTCGACTCAGAGGGTGGTGAGACGTTGACAGTGAGACCCTGGCCCAGGTTGCTCAGAGAGGTGGCAGAAGCCCCATCTCTGGAATCATTCCAGGTCAGGTTGTTCAGGGCTCTGTGCTGATGTCTCTGCTGATCACAGGAGGTTGTACTAGATGAATTTTAAAGGCCCCTTCCAACCCAGACTTTTCTAGGATTCTATGAGCTGAGAAATATCACAGTATCACCAAGGTTGGAAGAGACCTCAAAGATCATCGAGTCCACCCTGTCACCACAGACCTCATGACTAGACCATGGCACCAAGTGCCACATCCAATCCCCTCTTGAACCCCTAATCCCCTCTTGAACCCCTGCATGTGATGACTGAGGAAGCTACTTAAAGCAAAACTTGACTAAAGCTTTGTAGGAAATGTCAAGTACTAAATCAGCTAAAAGTGGTAAAATAAAAGAATGTCCAGAAATTTCATTCTCATTTATGTCTTCTTTCCAACCTTCAAAGCCACAAATCATTTCTGTGCTTGGCCTCAACCCTCCAGCACCCACCACAAATCCTTGAATGCTTCTGCGACTCTGTGTGGTGAGCATTGGAGTGTACGTGGGCAGGGGAAGTGAAACCATTCAAAGAAATGGCTCAGGAGTTAATTGAATAATTTGCACAAGCCACTACTGCAGTCACCTCAGACAGACTCTGGTGTGTTTAAGTTGTGCAACCAAGCCTGAAGACTGCAGGAATGAAAATGATTTGACACCTCGAGGTTTACTAGAAATTTTCTATACACAAAAGAAAGGGCAAAGGGTTGCAGAATGCTCTGGTGCTCAAATACACACTGGCGCTACCCAGCAATGTGCCATCTCTACCCTCTGTCCATGCCCACATGGCACCTTATCAACCAGCCCTGGCTGCTGCTGGGCCATGCCTAGACAGGCACAGGTCCCCTGCATTCCTCTGTGCCCCCTTCAGCCAGCTCCACACCTCTCCAGCGAGACAGGAGCCCATGCCCAGGCCCCACACCTCCCACAGATAGATTCTAGAGCAAATCTACAAAAACTGTTTCTGAATAAATGCTCACAAATCTGGAAGAAAACTACTGATGTTATGGTACAGACAAGCCATCTGTCACATGGATGTAACAGAGAAACCTACCCTTGAAGTCTGAAACTGGCACAGTTCCTCTTCAGTGCTGTGAAAGAAGCCTTAGAATAGAATAGAATAGAATTAACCTTGTTGGAAAAGACCTTTGAGATCATTGAGTCCAAGCTCTCACCCAACACTATCTAATCAACTGAACCATGTCACCAAGCACCCCATCCAGTCTCTTCCTAAACACCTCCAGTGATGGCGACTCCACCACCTCCCCGGGCAGCCCATTCCAATGGCCAATCACTCTTTCTGTGAAGAATTTCATCCTAACATCCAGCCTAAACCTCCCCCGGAGCAGCTTGAGACTGTGTCCTCTTGTTCTGGTGCTGGTTGCCTGGGAGAAGAGATCAACCCCCACCTGGCACAACCTCCCTTAAGGTAGTTGTAGACAGCAACAAGGTCTCCCCTGAGCCTCCTCTTCTCCAGGCTAAGCAACCCCAGCTCCCTCAGCCTCTCCTCATAGGGCTTGTGCTCCGAACCCCTCCCCAGCTTTGTTACCTTTCTCTGGACATGTTCCAGCAAGTCAATATCCTTCCTAAACTGAGGGGCCCAGAACTGGACACAGGACTCAAGGTGGGGCCTAACCAGTGCTGAGTACAGGGGCAGAATGACTTCCCTGCTTCCTTGCTCTTGTTTCTCTCATTTCACTTGATTGTTAAAGCCCTGACAGAAAAAGAAGCAGAGCCTGGGGCTCTCTCCTGTACTGCTGTGGTTTTTAAGTCAGCCTCTAGCAGAAGTACAGCAGGTTGTGCATGGAGACCATGTCATGCAGCCATCCTGAGTGGGTGAGCAGCTTCTGCATCCTGGAGCTTCTCTCAGCATCTCAGCAGCCTCCCAGTCCAGCTCCATCACTGCTGTCCTAGGGTACCACTGCAAATCCCACCAGACATCAACTCTGCCAGTGCTGTGGGGCTCAGAGGCAGCTTTGTGGGGGTTCATACTGTCTTCGTTAATCCTGTTCTGTTAAATGACATACAATACTGCTGAAGGAAAAAGAAGAGTGGAAAAGTCTTGAGCACAAAGTAAATATCAGTTTCAACCACGGTGAAAACTGCCCCTCACCACACAATGCTCTGTGCTGCTCAGCAGAGCTTTTTAATGCAGCTCATGTTCACTTCAAGCTGAAACCCCAGCACTTGTTCCTGAAGTGAGGTCACTCTCCTAAAGCATTGCTGACTCAAAATTGGAGGAGAGTTCCTCATTGACTGTCACAGTTAATTTGTGGAAGTGATTAACAGGAGGCATGCCTTGGCCAGACAACACACAGGTTCTCACCTGAGCAGCGTACTGGTTCCCTTCATACCTGATGTGTCCCACATGTCCCTGCTTGCTGGGCAGCCAGGTCAGGGTGGGTCTCTCTGACAGAAGTAACAGCATAATTTCCTAGTAGTCTGCAGGACAGAAAGCACTTCTGGGCACTTAAAACTGTTACAATAAGCAGCAGTGCTTATTCTGTCAGCACAAGCAAGGTGAGCGTGGCAGCCACTGAAAGCTGGCAAGAGCTCTCAAATCAGACTAATAAGCAGACACTAGAAATGGAGCCATTCCCCCAAGACCTGTGCACCTCAACACCTCCATTACCAAGCCCTCAGCAGTACCAACAGCCCCTGTCTGGTGGGTGCAGGGTGGGCTGTCACTGCATATCCCCTCTGCTGCTGACCCAGGTCCTGTCCTGGCAGGGTCTCCATGCCTGATCAGGTGGCCAGAGTCACTAACCTTCACAGCCAGCACCCTAGAGAGGTGTGATGGAAAACAGAAGTGGAGCAAATGCTTTCACGTGGCAATTTGCACCCCAGCACCTCTCAGCAGATATGCCAGGTGAAATTTGGTGCTGATGAATGTTAAAATGATGGACACATAGGAAGCCATCTCAATTCCACAGAGAGCCTGACAAGCTATGAAAACTGATCACTGCCATTCAGCAATGACAGCCTGGAGTTATAATAGAAGTAAGAAAATGTCAACTCAGTGCTTGTAAGTGGCTGAAAAGAAAGTTCCCTGCCAGAAGCTGTTAAAAGTAACACTCTGTTATTATGCATCTGACAGGATGAATCCAAAATGCCAGTGCCATGGCAGCACTGCTCGCCGGCGTGACCAGAAAGTCCCTACAGCCAGAGCAAGCTGTGGTGAAGGCAAGCATCACCCCCACCCTTGAGCTGGGTGAGAGGAACAACCAGGGACCACAGCCTGCCCTCAGAGACTGAGGAGGTGATGGAGCAAATCCTGCTGCAGCGAGGCCCGGGCATGCTGGGGACTTGGGGTCAGAGAGTGTGGGTTTACCCAAGGTAAACAATGGCAAAAGAAGCTGAGAGCTCTCTGTGGTGAGGTGGCTGTGGGAGTGAGGGGAAACAAGTGAGCCATGAATATCATTTATCCCAAATTGTGCAGTGCCTCCAGCACTGCCTACCCCAGCGTCTTGGAAGCTAAAGCAAGGACACAGAAACTGGAAGGTGGAATACACCAGACAGGTAAAGCCAGGGTGCACAGCAACCTGATCTGCCTGACACACTCCGTGCCTTGAGCAGGCAATTGGACCATAGACCTCCAGGGCTCCCTTTCAGCCTAAATTAGTCTGTGATTAAAAAAGGGGACCAGAGAATGGAACTAACTAAACCCAACAGGATTCGTCAGACTTCAAGAGAGAGAGATGAGTGTACGGAAGTGCTAGGAGTCTGGAAGAAATAACCAGTGTGGATAAAGCAAATAGTCTCCTTGCTCTTTTCTTTGTGCAAGAACTGGGAAGATCAAATAAAAAGATCATACAACAGCTCTGAAGCAACAAAAGCTATGGGTAAATAAATAGTGGGGTTTTGCTGAGAAAGACTGTTAGAGAGACCAAAAGTATAGATAACTGAGAAATCAATATGACAAATTCTCAGAAGGAAATTCCCCTGAGAGCCCTTAACCTTAAGTGCAGAGAGCAATTGAGCAATGGAAGGCAGGAGACCAGACAGTGGAAAACAGCTGCTTCTCACTGCCTTGCCTTCAGGTGGAGATAGGCTGGACGGGCCCAAATGGACCTTGTGTGTGAGGCTTGACAGAGTCCCTCACCAATGTCTCCTTCTGCTCGCCACCGGCTTGTAACCCTGCAGACACCCCAGCTCCTTGCTGCCCAGGCTCAGCCTCCCACCGCGAGGACCATTGTGGTTGTATCCCGGGGAAATGGTGCTAATGCACTCACTTGCACCTTGGAGGGGTGCTGTGATATCCAAGAATGCCGTTTCTGAACCATGCTTGACAACTCCTGCAGCTGTGAATTGGTTTGTGATCCACCCAAGATGCTGACTTCTCAAAAGCATGCAGCAACTTACCCTCCCTGGCATGTCAGGGAGAACATGTTGGGCAACAATAGTCACCTCAGCCAGAATGTATACCTCAGCCCAGGGATGTATAAATGAACATGGGAATAACAGACACAGAGATAGAACTGGGGGAGGAGGGTGGTGGCAATTCTTAAGGCAAAAATGCCCCTTTTTTTCCTGCATCCTCTCTGTGGATATTTTATAACTGATTTGCACTCAGAACAATGGGGATATTTTAAATGACTGGTGTCTGGGAACACAAGATTTCTTCACTAAACTCCCTTTAATGACACCACAGTAAGTGAGGGACCATTTCAAGGCACTGATGTGCACAGCTGGCTTCCAAAAGCAAGGTGGCCAGCACTTGCCCTTCTCTGTGTGATCAGAGAGCTCAAGTGCACAGGTAGAGAATTGATTATTCAACTGTTAATTAATACTCCAGGCAACATATTCCTTTCAGTTTTACCACACACACTGCCTGTTGCCAGCAGCCAGAGGATTTCATGATGCCCAGCACTCCTAGCACTTGCCCTTTAGTCCATTCTGAACCCAAGAACCAGAGGAAATCTTAGTGTGTGACCACAAGAAATGTGCTGGGCATTGATAATGAGCAGGGATTTGCTCTCACTCAAAAAAGAGGGGACACTCAGAAATGGAACCTGATGTTTTGCTGTAATACTGTGAACTGCTGGGCAGATTCTTCAGCAGGGTGCTGAGAGGTGGCACCAGCCCCTGCCCCGGGATGGAAGTGAGTCCGTCCAAGGCAGGACTAAAGAAGGCAGATTCTGGCAGGGATACACCTCATGGCCCTGCACATCCAAAGGGCTGATAGAAACCAGATGAAAGCTGCCACCAAGCCTTGTTTTGCACCTGCAGGTTTGAACACAGAGAAGCTTCTGACACAGTGAAGTTTTCCAAACCCACATGCACCATAAGGGAATTCTATCACCAACCCCTTCTGAAAAACCAGGTAGCAGGCAGTGGCCTCGTCTTCCCTCTCCATTTCATCACAGCACTTCTGTCATCTCACACCAGGCTATACTTTTTTTGTTTGGCTGGTTGTGCGGGTTTTGCCTGGTGGTAAGATTCCAGGATGGTATCCAAATGGTGTCATGCTGAGACCTCTGTGCCCATGTTTCCAAGGGAACCAAAGCCTGGGTCCCCTTCGCTGTAAAAGTTGACAAACTTAGCAAGGAGGACCTGGACACTTCTGGCTCGTGCCATCATCACAGGTACCATGGGGTCTCTATTGTTGTTTCCAAAGGCCAGAAAGGGAGAAGGGAGGTTATAAATCATCTTCTATCAGGCCCTCTCAGGTCTGCACAATCCTGGCATAAGCCATGTCTGTGAAGGCTCAAACTCTACCCAGCAGTGCCAGAATCCTCATGGCATCCATCTTGCATGGGTGCTTTGAAGTCTCTCTGGCACAGCTGTGGGCTACCTACACAAAGGGCTGGATGTAGAGAGAGGAGAGAGTTCTGGGAGGCACCTGGAGCATCATGAGCAGGTGACAAGAGGAAGAGGACTGTTTTGTTCCACCCTGCCTTTGCTGGGGATGTCTTTTTGCATAAACTCCAGTTGTGCTCCTTCTCCGTAAAGCTGTGACCATAGTCCTCCAATACAGGTCTCTGTGGAAAAGCAGAGAGGTTTCAATCTTCCTGGACCTGTCTTTTCCACTCCAGGCATCAGCTACTTGGGTAATCAGACACAGCCAGGACCTTTGGGCTGTTTCTGCAGATACCCCACAGCCTAGGAAACTGTGGCAACACACTGCAGATCCACAGCCAAACTGCTGCCTTAGGTAAAAAAACTGTATGAATTTCAGACACATTTTGCCTTCTTTGGAGGAAAAAAAAGGTGTAGCCCACTGTCAGCAGAATCCCTGCATGCAGGGCTGGGAGGGTGGTCACTGGCTGCAGGCATTTCTTTGAAGTGCTGCACTTTTGCAGCAGAAGGTAAACGGTGTACCCTGCATGGGAGACCCACAGGGCAGCCACCACTCATCAGTCCCTGCTGCACAGTAAGTGCTGGGAGGAGAAATGTGCTGAGAATCTGTCCTGCTGCACAAACAGCAGCTGAGAGCCCTTGGTACCACTGATGCAGAATTCCCTCTGCCTTCACACAAAGGCTGCCATGGATTTTCAGCCATTAGTATTATTTTAAATGAAACAGAATAACAGCACACTAAGATTTATATCTAGTAAGCAAAGTCTCTGGCCTTACTGTGTGTATCTCTCTTCTTGGACTTTCCAGAACTCGGTATTTTCCTCCCAGGAGAAGCAGGATGCCTGGGGACAGGTCTGACAGTGCTGCTCCCCAACACTGCTTCTCACAAAACACTGCTGCAGTAGTTCCCTGCCCCTACCCTAGGACAAAATGTTGCAGATACGGACACCATGGCTGGTGCTCTTCTGGTGGCAAATATTTCATATATGCTCTACCTCACTGCTCCCCAGGGATGCTTTCCCTGCCACGGTCTCCCAGAGATCACAGGACACTCCAGCTCCAGGACAGGTTGTCTGGAGTCAGTTCAGGACTCAACAGCAGGCTAGTGGCAGGCATGTCCCCACCACACTGAGCTGCCAGTGCTGAGGCTGTGGTCCAGGGAGAGGCAAGATGAACGTCTGCTCCTCCAGGTAGCACAGGACTACAGAAACCTGCATTGTTCAAAAGAGACCCCCCAGAGCAGATGAGGGCGAGGCTGACTCTTTGTTGAAGGCACAAAATGAGGCACAGGGCTAATGTGAGCAGAGATCTTTGTGCTAGCTGCTCCATGCTGGGCTGCAGGCAAGCTCCCGGCACAATGAAAAAGGCATCACCAAAGTGACAAGGCAGACGAGCTGGTTTTGCACAGAAATCAATGTGTAATGTTCTGAGGCAGTGAGAGCAGTAGCAGCTGTTGTGCCCAGCATCTGCAGCTGTGATGAAGGACACCGCAGCAAGGCATCTCTCCAGAAGACACTGACACGGGCTAGAGGAGCTCCATCTCTTGTTTTACTCTGGGCTGGGCAGGCTGCTGAGATGCTGACTGAAGGGGCATCACAGCAGCTCATGCCAAAGTCTGCCTTAGTGCAGCAAGCAGCATGCCAAGAACAATCATTACTTCATGATTAGGAGTCTCATTTGGGTTTGGAAATGCTTCTCCACACCTGCAAAATAAAAGTATCCTAGAATTGCAGAGAGGAATGTGATGCAGTAAGACGTTTGGCACAACCTGCTGCAGAGTATATGCCAGTCCTCAGAAAATGAGCTGCCTGGGCCATCACTTCCCGGGCCATTCCAAACAGCTCGGCATGGCATAGCCACTCCTCAGTCCACCTTTCCTTCCAGCTGGACAAATCACATGACTGATGTTCTTAACAGTAGCTGGGAAAGGGAGAAAATAGTTTTGAGCTGTCTTGTTAGTCCAGTGTTCCTCCTCATGAAGACATTAAAGACTTGCTTTGGGTGAAAATACATCTCAGAACTGAGCAGGAGAGAGCCTTTCTCCTTCCCCCTCCCTGACATGCTCCTGCACACTCAGCAAGACCCTGGCAGGATCCTGGGGTGAGGCAGGCAATATAGCATGGATGGAAGCTCTATGCTACTCCATTCACCGGTCTTATTCCAGTTGCTCCAGTTAATCAGCAGAGGAGTAGTTCAGCCTCTGTTTCTATTTGTTTTTAAGCCAGGCTTCCTTCCCTGGGTGCTGAAAGACATCATAGGACCATGATCATTGATTTACATCTCACAGAGGCAGCACTACAAATCCACACCTCATGAAGGGCAGGGCAAGTTTGCAGCATGCTAGAGGTACCCTGCCATGGTGTGCTTGGTGCAGCATGGCCAATATGACCATGAAAGAGGGCTCAGCTGCCAAGGGTATGGGAGACCATCTCAGAGGCTGGGTCAGGCCACAGTCACACAAACAGGACTGAGGAAGGACAATCGTCTGAGCAAGGACCTTCAAGAGGGTCACCTCCACTCTTGGCAGCTCTGGCACAGTGGTGCTGGCAGTGGAATGGATCCCACATGCATCCCTTTACTATGGGGAATGCACAGGTCAGAGGAAATGGGGCCTGGACTCTCTGGAGGAGAGGAGGTCTTGCCAACTGAGCTATGTTGGGAGCAAGCAGCTCTGCCAGACCATTGTGATGAGCCAGAACCAGCCCCCAAGGCCAAGGTGTTCCGAGTGAGAAGGATGGAGGTCCTAGCCCCAGTCAAGTGACATCCCAGCAGGACACCAAGTATAACAGCTAATTAAAAGGATATGAATTATCCATAAATGAAGCAGAATGCCCTATATAGATAAAAGTGTGAATAACTTCTTCATTACCCCCAGTCCAGCAGCCAGAAGAGCTTATTCATTCCTCTCTGGGGCCGGCCAGCAGCTCCGGCTTCTTTCCTGTGCATCACACCCCAGTTGGAGACCACTGCCTCTACTGTGGAAACACCAACCCTGTGTCCAGTACCAGGCTGGGCCATTCAGCCATCAGGTGGTTTATGACCACCTGAGGAACCTGAACATACACCTGTGCTTTGAGGACAGGCTGAGGGACCTGGGGCTGCTCAGCCTGGAGAAGAGAAAACTCCCAAGAGACCTAATACCAACTTTCTAGTACCTGAAGGCAACCCATGAGAAGGCTGGACAGGGACTGTTTACAAAGGCCTGTAATGATAGGATGAAGGGTAATGGTTTGAAACTGGAGAAGAGTAACTTTAGATTGGGTGTTAGGAACAAGTTCCATATCATGAGGGTGATGGAACACTGGAGCAGGTTGCCCAGGGACATAGCTGAGGCCCCATCCCTGAAGGTATTCAAGGTCAGGCTTGACAAGGCTCTGAGCAACCTGATCTAGTGGAAGATGTCCCTGCTCATTGCAGGGGGGGTTAGACTGGATGACCTTTGGAGATTCCTTCCAACCCAAACCATTCTATAATTCTTTGATGCCTCTGCACAGCAAGGTGGCCCTGAGCAGAGGGAGAGCCTGCTGGGGAGTAGGTCTGCTTGAGCCCAGCAGCCACATGCCCACATCAGGGACATGACCCTCCTAAGGCTGCAGTGCAAGGGGTGTTGTACATGCTGATGGGTCTGCTTCCAAGGGGGGGAGGAGCACATGGGGATACAGGTTTAGCACCTAAGCAAGCAAACGAACTCCAAGAGTACCCCAGCAGCCACAGAGGCATTTGCTGTTCAGACAACATGTTGCAGCTCTGAGCAGGGTCTGGTTGGTCATGTTTCTCATCATTAGCGGATAATGGGACACCACACATCCGTTTGCATAAATTCTTAACAAGCGTGGCAGCAAGTCTACTGAACAGGAGATAAATAGGTGATTAGTATGACTCTGCCTTGATGGATGGGGGTGCTCAGGGAGTTATGTGCCATTTTCATAACGTTTTATGGGGATGCCATAAATCACAGCAGACAGAGTGACCCATTAGAAGCCGTAACCAAAAGAGAAGAGGACTAACTTTAAGGAATAAAACTCAAAGGGCTGACAATGCCAAATGCCTGACAGCACAGATCAGAGAAGAGTGATGCAGTGAGAAGTTGTGATCTGAAGACTTGATCCATCAGGACTGTCCTAAGGAAATGTGAGTGTGTCACAAGATAAGGGAGAAGTAAATGGCTCAGAACTGGTGCTACAGGTCATGTCTGGGGAGGATACCAGACATTTTTGAGGAAAGATGCATCCTTTTCTCCAGTGCTTGAAGGTAGAAAATAAAAATTAAATTGCTAGTAAGGAAAGAAAGGGAAAAGGAGTAAGGAGGCACTGTCTACTCTTACACAAAGGTAGAGGACCTTTACCTGAGGTAAGTGAGAATTTGGCAATGGGAATCAAAACATCAGAAGATAAAAGGATGGGAAGTAGCCAGAAACAAATTATTCATTCCAGAGCAGAGCAGAGCAGAGCAGAGCAGAGCAGAGAATAGAATAGAATAGAATAGAATAGAATAGAATAGAATAGAATAGAATAGAATAGAATAGAATAGAATAGAATAGAATAGAATAGAATAGAATTTACCTGAGGTAAGTGAGAATTTGGCAATGGGAATCAAAACATCAGAAGATAAAAGGACGGGAAGTGGCCAGAAACAAATGATTCATTCCTGAGAGCAGCCACTGAATCAGTGACAGGGTCAGTGAACAGGGCAGCTGCCTGATAAGCACAGGCAGAAAGGACCGTGGGAAGGATTGTGTACGTCTGTCAAGAGCTGTGAGCATTGGGCTGCAGGGACCTGAAGCTCTGCAGTGGCATATGAGGGTGGTACCTTGGGTGGGAGGAACACAGTGGAAAGCTGAGATGGCCAGGACACAATCTGACCTGCTAGCATAAGAAAAGGTAGTATGAGTAGGAGGTGCTGTGGACAAACTACTTCAAGTCAATGTCAGCCATCTGCACCATTTAAAAATAGATCATTTGTGGTATCTTAAGAGAGCAGCACGCTACAAACCAAGGGGTTACAGCAACAACAGGATAATTAACGTATGCAATATGTGTGGTGTACTATGACAGCTCCCAGAAAACCACTCTACCTATACACCACATTTCAAGGCATCAGAGGAGTCTGCCAGGACAAAGACAAACTAAAGACAAAACATTACAGAGGCTACAGAGTACACCCTCTAAGTATGATTTCAGACAGCTTAAATGTGTTTCATTGCAATTTGAAAGACACTAAAACATACTCAAAATCACAGCTCAGCTGTGAGAAGTCAGAAAGAAGAGGAGTTCTTAGAAAGTGCTTGGCTGACTTGTCTGCACTTTGATACCAGCTGATATCAAATGCTGGTTGCAAGGAGCACCGTGGGACAGTATCCAGGAAAGCAGAAATATTGGGCAGGGTCATGCCTCAGGGAACTGTCCTGTGCCAGAAAGGAAGGGGACATAGACCAGGTGTAAGGTCACATCACAGACTGGTTTGGGTGGGAAGGGACCTTTTAAAAGCCATCTACCCCAAACTACTTCAGTCAGCAGGGACATCTGCAACTACAGCAGGTTGCTTGGAGCCTCATCCAACCTGACCTGCAGTGGTTCCAGGGATGGGACATCTACCACCTCTCTGGAAAATCAGGGCCAGGGTCTCACCACCCTCAACATAAAACCATTTCTATCTTGTATCTAGTCTAACTCCAGACCATCTCCTCCTAACAGATATTTGGGGTTTGTTCAAAATCTTGTCATAAAACCACTGCATTGTTGTGCTGCAGGGCTCATCCACCAGCCCTTTGAGGAGCTGAGGTGTTGCTCAGGAAGCTCTCACAGGGAGGGGTGGCACTCCTCTGGACACAAGGAAACCCAACAAGGTGCCATGGACCCTCTCCTGCCTCTAGTAAAGAACAGCACCAGGAACCTGTCAGAAAGGTTTTGGGCAGGGTAAGAGCAGGACTTTGTTACAGAGCAGGAATGGTGTGTGTATGAGGAGAGGCCTTTCTAGCACCAGGTGTTGAGTTATTGTGGGAAATATCAGAGGTGGGGAACAAACAGCACAAGTGACAGTGTGGAAAGGTTGCAGGATATGTGTTATAATAACTGGTGCAGAGCACGAACCATATTGCTTTGGAAGAGAGCATGGGCATCATGGAAACTTGAAATGAAGAGGAGTGCCTGGACTGAGTAGCAATGACTTGAATCAGTGCCTAAGTTATAGCTCATGCAGAAGTGCTAAGAAACCATGATTGTCATTGCACAGGCTTCATCAACACCTGGAGTTTTGCATATAGTGCTAAAATGTCATGCCTGGGAAAGACAGCCTCCCAGAGGAATGGAGGTGAAGAAGAGTTATGGTTGTAGGCACTGAATGACTGGACTTCATCAGCCAGAACATAATGAAAGAGCTCATGCAACCGCCTCCTGTGAGGAGCAGCAGGCATGAGCTCCCTGGCCAAGCTCAGCACAGATCCTGCCCAAAGGCACTGGGAAATGCACCTTCCCTGAGGGCAGAAGAAGCTCAGACCAGTAACCCAGGTGCTTTCCTCTTGATGTATCTCAGTTTTCCTATGGCAGCACACATCCCATGCTGCCAGGGCCCACCTTGCATTGCTTCCTGTAAGCCATATGTCTGAGCAACTGAAGCTGCCCCCCAGCCTGAGCACATACCCCAAGCCAAGGGACAGTACCAAAGAATCAAAAGAGTTTGCTTGAAAAGTTGGTAATACAGCGCTGGAGACTGCAATCCTGATCCTGTTGAGATGGGAGCTCACATTTCACCAGCGAGGGAGTGACAGACAGAGTGGGGACTGGGTGCCAGGAGCCTTCTACGTGATGACAAGCTTCTTATGCTACATACAGGAAAGAAACGGGTTCCAGTGCAGCAATTTAAAGAGGGAGGTGACACAGAGTAACACAGAGATCATTGCAACAGCTTTCTGACCAGACTCTACAGGATGACACGTGGCAAGGCAAGAGAAGGGCTGCTGCAAAAACACGAGAGAAAGAAAGCTTCAGCTGGAACCCAGACTCGGGGAATGATCACTGTCTGCTGGACATGTGACAGAAGAACCCTCTGCATTTGGGTATGGGAAGGTGAAAGGACAGAGCCATTCAGCAAGAGGCAGGCCTGGAGAAGAGAGCGCATCTGAGAGTCAACTACCAGCATGGATGAATTTGCCACAGATGAGGTTTCACAGAGCTGAGAGAAAAAAAGTTGGACTGAAAGGTGATGAGAAAAAAGACGTATCCTCCAACAGAACTGTTTAGGGGACAGGCCTGCAAGGGGAGAGCAAGGAGGAGGCAGACTCACAGAGCATGAGGTGCAAAAAAAAAATTACATCACAGAGACTGGCTGATAATCAAGGTGGTTCTTATACAGAGGCTCTTATACAGAATTAACCATGTTGGAAAAGACCTTTGAGATCATTGAGTCCAACCTATCACCCAATACCATCTAATCAACTAAACCATGGCACCAAGCACCCCATCAAGTCTCTTCCTAAACACCTCCAGGGGTGGTGACTCCACCACCTCCCTGGGCAGCACTTTCCAATGGGCAATCACTCTTTCTGTGAAGAACTTCTTCCTAACATCCAGCCTAAACCTCCCCCAGAGCAGCTTGAGACTGTGTCCTCTTGTTCTGGTGCTGGTTGCCTGGGAGAAGTGACCAACCCCCACCTGGCTACAACCTCCCTTCAGGTAGTTGTAGAAAGCAACAAGGTCTCCCCTGAGCCTCCTCTTCTCCAGGCTAAGCAACCCCAGCTCCCTCAGCCTCTCCTCATAGGGCTTGTGCTCCAAACCCCTCCCCAGCTTTGTTGCCCTTCTCTGGACATGTTCCAGCAAGTCAACATCTTTCCTAAACTGAGGGGCCCAGAACTGGACACAGGACTCAAGTTGTGGCCTAACCAGTGCTGAGTACAGGGGCAGAATGACCTCCCAGCTCCTGCTGGCCACCCTATTGAATTGTAAAGGGGGGAAACAAATAGGAAGGGCTTGCAAGGTTACCTGGGGTTGCAGAGTCCTAGCAGCAAAGTCTGTCTTGACTTGTCATCAAATGCAGATGCTGTCCTATAGACAGATGGTGCTTTACACATGCCAAGTGTTCAGACATGTCCCCCTGACACCTTCTCATGCTCTAGTCTCATGGAGAAATTTAAGAAACTCCCTCTGCTCTTGAGAGAATAATTCTGTACCCTTTGCAGATGGTAGGAATGCCATGTGTAAAGTGTGCTTTAAGTATTTGTTTATTCTTATTTGAGTGGAGCTTTTGATGTAGGTCTATCCATTACTTAAAAGCCAATAAGTTGGAAAGGGATGAAAGAGAGTGAAATGGCCTGTATCATATCATTCTGTACAGTATTTGTGTATGCTGAATATTTCATTTATTCTGTAATCTGCAGATGGAATTGAAAAGCTGGGCTATTCCAGTGGCAGCCCTTTTGTTCTTGGAATGAGCTTGGCTTATTCAAGCAAAGCAAGGCAAGGCCTGATTAATGGCAACATCTGTCTTTAAGGAAAAAGGTTGTAATTAGGCCGAGATATTGTGCAATTCTAAAATAGTTTGAAGTTGTTCTTTAGATGGCAGGAGCTTAAGTGAGTTTCTTTTGCTGAGAAGAAATAAAGTCTGAAGGATCTTCACTGGCCTCTTGTTGGGGTAGGAACAGCCCAGGAGCAGTGGCAGCAGGGATCAGGGAGTAACTGCAAGCACAGATCCTCCTCACAGGGCACCATCCTAGGCCCAAAAGAAGGTGGTGGAAGAAGAACTGGACCCAGGGCACCCAGGTGAGCTCACCTAAAGAGACTGGGCAGAATGATGTGATGCTTGACCTCAAAAGAGTAATCCCCCAGGCTACAAATGAGAGCCTGGTCAGATAGAGAAGAACCAAGCCAGAGAGATCATAGAATCACAGAGCCTTTCAGGAAGGAGAGAGGAATCATGGAATGGTTTGGGTTGGAAGGGACCTTCAAGATCATCTAGTTCCAACATGCTTGCCCTGGACAGGGACACCTCCCACTAGACCAGGTTGCTCCAACCTGGCCTTGAACACCACCAGGGAAGGGGCATTCAGTGTCTCACCACCCTCACTGTCAAGAATTTCTTCCTAATCTCCAGTCTAAATCTCCCCACTTCCAGCTCAAGGCCATTGCCCCTCATCCTATCACTACAAGCCCTTGTAAAAAATCCCTCCCTATCTCTCCTGTAGCCCTCTTCAAGTACTGGAAGGCCTAGGTCTCCTTTGAGCATTCTCTTCCCCAGGCAGAACAGCTCCAACTCTCACAGCCAGATAGACTGGACCAGTGTGTATGAGCATGACAGCCCCATCCCAAGTGCATGAATACAGCTGGATCCACCCAGCACTGTCATTTCAGGGGTAGATCTCAAGCACCCCTCCTGTCCACAGCAGCAATTCTAAGAGCAGGGCCATGTCACACTCCTGCCCTGGCCTCAGGAGGTATAGTTCATCAGATGCTTGGGATGAAGGTAGTAGAACCTGGTTCTCACTGCACACACAGCACAGCCCATTGCAAACCATTTGTGAAGGGCTCAGCTTCCCCAGCCTTGCTTTCCAGCCAGCATCACTGCAACCAGTCCAGGGCACAGTATCCAACTCTTTTCTGCACAGCTCTTTCTGCTAAACATTTCTACAAAAGTAATTTCTCAGGTGTGGATTTCCTAAACCTGAACTGCTGCTAGAATGGCTGCTGCAGTGGAGCACTGGGGGGGACTTCAGCTACCCAGGACACAGTCTCAGGCTGCGCCAGGGGAAGTTCAGGCTGGAGGTCAGGAGGAAGTTTTACACAGAGAGAGTGATTGCCCATTGGAATGGGCTGCCTGGGGAGGTGGTAGAGTTGCCGTCACTGGAGGTGTTCAGGAGGAGACTTGACAGGGTGCTTGGTTGCATGGTTTAGTTGATTAGGTGGTGTTGGATGACAGGTTGGACGCAATGATCTTGAAGGTCTCTTCCAACCTGGTCTGGTCTATTCTATTCTATTCTATTCTATTCTATTCTATTCTATTCTATTCTATTCTATTCTACCCTTGGTGGGGCAGCGCTGAGGGCAGGGGTGGATGTGCTCAGCAGCAGGTCTGGAGGGGTCTTTGAATGACTGGGCTCCATCCAGCGCTCCCTGATCTGAGCTCACAGCCTCCAGACTCTGCTTTGGTGAGAAAGTCTGTACTCACTGGAATATTCCTGGAAACCTGCTGTTGTTTCCAAAATACACAGCTTGCCTGAGACTTCCCGGAAAAGCAGGAGGAGTGTAGGTTTAGAGAACAAGCTGTACTTCTCTCTCCCTGTGCACAATGGTTTGTGACCTTGATAATAACTACTGAGCAGTGGACATTGAAAAAGATACTCTAAAACCTAGTAGAAAGAGTTGCATTATAGAAGGTGAACAAATAGGGGTTTGCTTTTCGGTTGAAACATGACTTTTTTTTGCTTCATCTTACAATATGCAGCACTTAGCCTTCATTCCAGTGATCAGGAGGAGTTAAAATTCAGCAGAAAATGGCAGAAAATTGGTTTTTCACTGAGAGGAATCAGCACATCCCAGTACAGCACGAGGGCTGCTGACCACACTGAGAGTGGCACAGCCAGCACAGCACAGGGTCCTTGTTTCTTGAAGGGGCACTGCTGCGGCCTGGATTCTGGGGCATGAGCTTTGAGTGGAGCACAATGAAGAGGATCCTCGCCCCATCTGCTGCAGGCACCTCTGATGACAGAGAGGCCAGCACCTCCAACTGCACTTCAGGATGCTGGCTTCTCTCTAGCTGGGTCCTGGCACCCTTTGCAGCCCTGGGTTGGGTAAGAGGCTCTCTCAGGAACTGCTCTCCCTGGCAGCTCACTCCCACAGCAGCACAAGGGGCCAGGTAGAGGCACAGGGAGCCTCTTCTGGGCTGGGTCAGTCTGCCATGGCCCTTTAACCTGCACACACCTGAACCACTGCAGTCTGGATCCAGCTTTCACGATGGTGTAGGCAGAGCTGCAGAGAAAGTCTCTCCTTGGCCAAAGACAGAATCAGGGATCCCACCCCCCACCAGGCCTGCTCCCCTGGGCACTGCACAGCAAGCAGACAGTGCTGCCCCTGCTTCCATAAACTGTCCCAGAGCTTGGCATTGCTCCTCTGCCCACCTGAGGGACCCTGGCTCCCAGCTGGCATGGCTGTCATCAGGTCTAAAATACAGGACTGAGCAGTTGGGTGATGAAAGAACAGCACTACCGCTCCAGTCACCACACTTGTGACACCTTCATTCTAGAGATATTTCGGGTTGTGAAATGAGCTTTTCCTTCCCAAGAAAGGTTTCTCTGTCCTGACAGCCACTGTTACTATCACGGCACTCCATGTGAGGGGCTGTGGACAGACGTGACAAAGTGAGAGGCCACCACTCAGATATGCAGTCCAAACAGACCACAATCAGGAGAAGACAGAAAGGAGAGGTGCACAGAAGAGGGATGAAGGGAACAAATAGTTTGGGAAAAGTGGTAATTTGTCTGTCAAAACCTGTCCATTTTGCCTCTTACAGCAGCATGCTAAGCTTCCAGGCTGCTTGGCAGCAGTGAGTTTTATGAGCACACAGGAGCAAGTGCAATGCAGGAATCAGAACAGAAGAGATGGAGCCAGGGCAGCTGGAGTCTGCACAAGAAGAACCCAAACTGGCAAAGACAGACCTGGTACATCCGTTCTGATACTGTGATAACAGGGAAGAGAGGCTGCAGAAGCTGCATTTTCCAGCTCGTAGGTTTTATAGGATCTCAGGCAATGTCCCTTGGACTTTACTGAGCAGAAAGGACTGGCAGATCTGACGAGTGCAGTTTCTGAGAGACAGCTGCTCAGATCTCCTCAGACTCCTCTCTTCAGAAGGCTGTTCATGATTTTTCACACAAGCTGATGAACTTCAGCTAAGGTGAAAGTCCGCATGAGAGGCAACAAAAGTGTCAGCTAGTGGGAGATGGAGTCAGCAGTAATCCAAGAGAAGTGCAGCTGGCAGCCTAGGCAGTGGGAGAAACCTCTCAATATCATAACTCAGCTTTTGCTTGAGCAGGTAAAACCTAGAGCTAAAAGAGCCAGAAAACAGCTGTCTCTCACTGGTTTTAACTTCACTGATTTCTGCAGAGCTAGCATTACTTTAAGTGAAAATGCACCTTTAAGTAAAGGTGAGATACAGCCCACAAGGAAGCTTAACTGGAGGGAAAAGCCAACCACAGGCTGCCTTATCAGCAGCAACCGGCTGCAAAGCCCCAGCCCTTCAGTCTCTGTGCCATGGGGTCACGGATTTCTCCCTGCTCATTCCCTGACTGGCTCTGAACTGAACTCCATCAAGCACTACCAACAGACCTTGCTAATGGAGATCTAAGCTGTCCATTAGATCGTATCTGCTGCGCTAAAGATATGGAAAAATAAACTCAAATAAAATCACTATAAACCAATTTCCCACTGGTGATTTATTTTCTCCTGCATGGAAACTCTAAAGAAGGAAGGAAGAATGCTGGTGTTGATTTTAACACAGAGGAAAATGGAATGGTAATTCTCTTTTAGAAACACTCTTGGTGAAAGACCAAGATAACACTTACAACAAAACCCCAGACAGAATGCCAGACCACACAGCAGATGCATGCTTTTCTCAGTCTCAGGGGTATACAGAGGTCAGAAGAATGAGGTAAAAAATTGCTCTATAACCCCATGTCTAGACTATGTCCATAAGGCACATGGTCCTCATCTCCCTGCAGATCCAGGAGTGCTGGAGAACACCTCAAAGGTAACCACACCAGTTCCCCTAAGCCCCCACACTGAACAGGTACAGGACTGGGCTGCACACAGGGCAATGCCCTTTGCTGGGTGTCTGTGGACCAGATGGCTGCACCTTGACCCTGGATGATGCATTTGCTGTCCCTGATTTGTATTGTATTGTACTTTACACTGTGTCATTTTGGTCCCATCTCTGTAAGATATTGTGTATTTCAAAGTGCCATATTCTCATCCCTTGGTTGTGAAGAACAAACCGGGACAAGGATATCTGCACTCAGTGTAGAAGCAAGGCTCATTTAATGTCATGAGGCATTTTATTTCTCAGCATATGGCAACACCCACAGCAGCTACAGCCTTTTCCACCCAGGAGAGAAGGCAGCCCTTCAGAGCCAGTCCTGCTCCAGCTCCTCACTCCAGACAGATCGGGAGGTGCTGCTGGCTCCAAAAGAGCAGTCAGACAGCCTCAGCTTTCTGATGTACACATTACATAGTCACAGCATCTTTAACATTGGAAAAGCATTAACCCAACACTGCCAGGTCACCACAAAGTCATGTTCCTCAGCACCACATCTTTCTGCAAGCCATTTTCTGTTCCTACACTAGTTAGTTTGCTGTAACAGCCATACAAACCACAGGTTTCCCCTCAGTCTCCTCTTCTCCAGACTAAATAATCTCAGTTCCCTCAGCTGCTCCTCACCAGACCTGTTCTCCAGACCCTTCACCAGCTTCATTACCCTTCTCTGGGCATGCTTCAGCAATTCAATGTCCTCCTAGCAAGGGACCCAAAAACTGAACAAAATACTGAAGGTGTGGCCTCACACAGGTCAATTCTGAGTAGTGGAGTGCAATCACTGTCCTGGTCCTTCTGGCCACCCTATCACTGACACAAGCCTAGGTGCACACACACTGGCTCATCTTCAGTCAGCTGTGGACCAGCACCCACACATCTTTCCTGTCAAGTAGTAGACATCAAGTCAGTGCCATTGCAGCCCACTGCTGCAGCCAGCACCTGTGCCCCTGGGGTCATCAGGCTGGACCTCAGCCTCTGCATGCTCACTGGTTCTTATTGCCCTCTTCATGACACTCCACCAGCCATGACTCAGCTGGGAAGCCATCTCTGACCCAGAGAAGGTAGGTCCCCACTCCATCCTGCCTTGTTAGGGCCATGAAAAAATCCTCTTTGTCCTGGGTAGTTTTCATTTGTCATGGAGAGCTGAGAACTGGGGAGGGCTATGGAGGGTTTTTGGAGGGAATCAATATTCCTTTTCTGCCTCTTGCTCTATACTACCAGCAATAGATGCTGACAGAGGCTGAAGCTACAGACCTAGCTTCTCTCTTTATAGACCATTAACTTTAAAGACGCTGGCCAGACTGCCTGCTCCAGCCAAGGAGTCACTCTGATTATCTTTCCAGGTAAATGAATGCCTGACATATTTCTTTATGAGATTTTGAAAAGACTAATAAATGAGTTTACTAGGCGATGTCATCATTGAATACTGCAGTTTAAACCAACAAGACAGCAGCAGAGATCTGGTTTATTGGGACTTGCTCACAGCCATGTCACTGGTTCTGGTGTGATGGCACCAGTAAATCCCCCCTGAACAAGGTTGAGCAATGCTTCTCAGCTGGAGTCTATGGTATTTACAAACACACACCCCAGAACCCAAATACAGCTTTGCATGCTGCTGCTTTTGTGAAGAGGTGGTGGCAGCTCCCAGAGCAGCTCAGCCGAGGCTTGAAGCTCCTAGCCTTCTCTCCACACCTCGACAGCCCAACTGTGGGGCACAGGACAGACACCACAAACCCTCAGACAAAGGGACCAGCAAGGTGGTCATACTGCAAGTCACACCAAACCTTCCCATCAGGTGTTAACAACTAATTAATAGTTCTTAAAATACTTCTCCTTAGTTGAAAAGTAGACAAAGTAGGTATTTTATGTCAGGAAAGACATTTCCTTTTTTCCCAGTGGAGATGTTATTTGTACCTTCTAAACACCAGAGCTATTAACAATAAACAATTCAATGCAAATTGGAGGTATTTATAAGCAGAGAGGTGCTCATGGGAATGGAATTATGAACACAGAGAGTCTCTTATTTCTGCTCTTAAAATAGTCTCGATTTTATGCACATTAAAAATTCTTACTAAAACTATGTCTGACATTTTTATCATCCCTCAAGCATGAAGGAGCTTCCAGGCTCAGCTGTGCCACACAGCCCCCCACCCACGACCTGCATCTAGTAGCTCACAGGACACCCAGCACACCATGGGAGCAGGAAACACCACACACAGCCGTCACCAAACCCCTCCTGCACACCTTCTCCTGCACAGACAGCACCAAAACCTCACCTTTCACAGCCTGCCCTACACTGCCATTTCCTGCCTTACACTGTGCCCGGCTGTTCCAGTCTGCCCATGTCTTGTTCCTCTGGCTTCTCAAGGACTGCATCTAAACCAGCTGTCTCTGGCCTGCTGGCAAGGTTTGCCACTGGTCAGCATGGCTTGAGAAGCTGCTGCACATATTTATTCTTTGCTTTTTTTTGGTTGTTTTTTTGTGTGTGGGTATTTCAGGTATCTCAGACTGTAATAGCAGTAAATTATTTCACAATTTGCCATTCGGTGGCATCAGATCTAGGACAGCACCTCTTCTGCACTATGTTATGTCTGTTTCTGTACTCTGTGAGTGCCAGGATCTACAAAATCTATTATTATCCTCATGCATCTCTGCAAAGGATACCAAAAGACCAACACACAGAACCATTTTTACCCCATAAGCTAGGATTTTAAAATGCTCATTCCATACCAAGGAAATGAGTTTTAAGATGCCATTGAAAGTTACTGACAAAATTGAATCCTTGCAGATAAACCATTAAAATGCACCAGAAAGAAATGCTCCCAGGCAAGGATTTCATTTGATTTCTTTGAATTGGGTTCTGGATTTTTTTATACCTTTTTTTTTTTTTTGGAGGGAGGAAGGAAGAGGAAAAGAGAAGAAAATGAGTATTCTGATGAAATACCTTGATTACCTGTCAGGGTTTGGAAGAAAAGCAAACATCAGTTTGAAAGACCCAGCTTTCAGGAAGGATGCCAGCAACAGCGCTATGTCCCAGTGACCAGCTTTACACTTCCCCCATCCTAAACCTGGGCAGCATTTGGTTTTGGCAGGTCTTGCTGCTGGGCATCAGGGTGTCCACAGGCTGGATAAGCAGAGATTCTCAGCCATGCTGGTAGGGACATGGTGTCAAGGTCCGGAGACATTAGATGTCTCGGTCCGGAGACACAGTTCTTTTAAATATTCCCGTGTTGTGAAATTAAAGGCACAAATGAGGCCAAAGTATCAACAGCTAGACTATTTACTAGATAAATACAGTGGACATAAGAAGGGAGAGGGAGAAAATAAAGAGAGAGAGAGAGAGGGACGAGAGATAGAAGAGGAAAGGAATTATATTACCACACCCCTCATCCCCCCCAAGACAGTTAAAGTCTGTGGAGGAAAGGTGCTGCAGGAGATGTTGGGTTTGTAGAGAAACCGTGGTGAGGCTTTTGCTGGAGAACAGCTGTGGTCCTCTGGGGAGATGTTGGGTTGATACAGGAACGGTGCTGAGGATTTGGCTGGAGCTGTGGTCCTCCGGGCAGTTTCTTTTCTCCGGAGCAGCATTGTCCCGGCTTCTCAGCGGCCTGGCCCGTCTCCTGTGTTTTCCTTCATCTCCGTTTTTCTCCCCGTTTTTCTCCTCTGTTTCTCTCCTCTGTTTCTCTCTGCAAACCAGGTAATTGCTCAAGTCTTTTATACAGTTTTTTAGTCCTTAGGTATGTAGTCAAATATTGTCCCTCAGGAATTCCAGTGGCAGGAAATCTGTGTGTTTGGGCAAGACCCTGGCTGGAGGAGGGGGGAATCTCCGTCTACCCCATCTCCATCCAGACAAGTCCTAGGAAACAGGTGGTGATTATCTTGCCCTAAAGGTGTGATGGCTGGGTCCTTGGGTCCTATTGTTGTAGTCCCGTGTTATCACGATGCAATCACAAGCTGATTTGCATCCAGGATTGGTGGACAGGATTCTTTCCACCTTCTTTCCAGTGGCTCTGCTATCACTTTATCTTTGTTAACTCACATAGAGAGAGATAAACTTATTAGACTCTCACACATGGACAGCTGGGCCCTGGCCCTGGGATATCTGCACTGCTGGCCAGGCCCCTAACCAAAGGTGGCCTTTCAGCCCTCTGAAACAATCTTCAGCTAGGCACCCACTGCTGCACTTGCAGAACTTCTGCTCAGCTGTGATGTCTAGAGGAAGAGAGGGACTCCTTTCACAGCACAGCCATAGCCTGAAACCAAGCCAAACACAGCAACCTTACAATCCTTGTTCTGTAGAGCTTTAGCTGTTCTATTTACAAATGAAGCATGGATGATGATGTGAAAGTCCCAAATGAGAACAAATTCTGGATACAAACAGAAATCCAAGGGCACAAACACAGCTCAACACCAAAGGGCACTTTGTGCAAGCAGAGCAGCCACATTCTTGGGGCACAGCCATGAAATTGGCATTCCAGATTCAGCCACTTTGTATTCATGGACAGGGAGACACTGGACACTGCACTTCATCAAGTCAGAGTAGATGACTGTCTCTGCCCAACTATACTCTCCAGACCTTTCTAGTGATAAAATGTCACTGATCTCCACAGCTTGTCTCACCACAGCAGCACCACACCAGCCTTCTCTGGGAGACTGAAGATGTCCAAGAAATATTCCCTAAGGACATTTATTGAAGGTCAAACAGTGCTCTTCAGGCTTGTCTTCAACATTCATTAGCATTTCAGGCTGGAAAGGGCAGGATGTGGACAGCACAATGTCTCTTCTGTTTGCAGGTATCCTTCTGGGCTCAAAGGACAACCTTGAAGCTCAGGAAAAGGGACTGACACAAGGGACTGGCATGCTGCATCCCTCTGTGTGTGTCTTACAGGGTGAGGAGGGGGATTGATTTGGTCAGTGATAGCACTGTCAACTTGTCATTACAGAATTTGCTGTCCTTTTGCCCCTCATACTGCTCTCTGATTCAGGGATTAAAGTGATGTGGGATCAGGAGAGCTGCCCTCCGTCCCCTTCTCTGCCACTGACCTGCCGAGTGACTTTTGCACAACTCGCACCATTTCCAGGGGCTTGAATTTTAATAACACAGGGTCACAGCAGCAGAACCCATTGCCATGCTCCCTGAGGCCCCAGAGGAGGAACACTGGTTATCTGCAAGACACAAACACTCTGAAGTGTGTGCACAAAACACTAGTAAATATTTGAAGAAGGTGTTAACAGCTGACTTAAAAGGCATTGTGTTAATCTACAAAGGCAGATACGTCTGCTTGCACACGGGATTCTGGCCTCCTAACAGTCCTGTAATTTTTATCTAAAGCCTAGTTCCAGAAGATTATCAATTGTCTCTCATGGGCATTATTTGTAGAAAGTCCTCAGGAATACCATGAATATTTCAGCAGGGCCTGAATTACAGACAGAACTCATCCTCTCGTGGAGAAGCAACTGGCCTGTGAGCGTGCATCACGTGAAAAATTGTATCTGTGTGCTTCAAGCTCTTGGTCATTGCAGCAGTGCTGTCCACCAGCCCTAAATGTGTGCAAACAGCTTCATTTGGAATTACTTCACATTCAACACCAATGTTCTTCTTGACCTCTGCACCAAGAGTAACAGAACAGAAATTCTCATAATAAAATCACAGAATCACAGAATTATTAAGGCTGGAAAAGACCTCTGAGATCAAGTCCAGCCTATGACCTATTATCACGACGTCAGCTAAACCATGCCTCCAAGTGCCACATCCAATCTTTTCTTAAGGACCTCCAGTGATGGCAACTCCACCACCTCCCTGGGCAGTCTATTCCTGTGCCTAATCAGCCTTTCTGTGAGGAAGTGCTTCCTAATAACTGCATCCAGTTTCAGGTCCCCAGCTCCAGATGGATGTGGAGATACTTGAGTGGATCAAGCAGAATCTGCCATGATGCTGAGGCACTCTATCTGTGGCCAAGGGGACAACTGGAGGCTTGTTGAGCCTGGCTATGAGAAGGTGAATGGATAGGGTCAGGGTCTGCGTTGTCTCCAGGGCATCTTCTCCACCAGGGTGGACAGGCAGTGCTGGGATAGGCATCTAAGTCTCCTCCAGGCTGAATAACCTCAGCTTCCTCAGCCTTTCCTCACACAACTTTCCCTCCAGCACCCTCACCAGTCTCATTGATCTCTTCTGGACCCACTCCAGCACCTCGATATCCTTCCTGAAGTGAGGGGCCCAGAACTGCACACAGTGCTCAAGGTGAGGCCTCACCAGAGCTGAGTACAGGGGCAGAATTACATCCCTAGTCCTGCTGGCCACACTAGTCCCAACATAGGCCAAGATGGCATTGGCCATACTACATGCCCTTAATCTTGACATAGTACAATATTTTGTAGTTTAAATTGTATAAATTCTTTATTACACAAACTTTGAGAAGAAAATATTGATCAAAACACAGGATATATGAATTCAGGTATTTCATGCATATTTCAGTCCATGAAAATCTGCCAGATCTGTCCTTATTTCCTTAAGGTATCACAGAGAAAGGGACACTGGCCTGATCCACTGTTTACATCAGGTGTGGCACGGCTCTGTCCTGCCTAAAACCTGTAGAGATGGGGTCTCCAGTGCCTCCCTGGTGCCTATCCCAGCACTGCCTGTCCACCCTGGTGGAGATGATGTCCTGGAGACAACACAGACCCTGACCCTATCCATTCACCCTCTCATAGCCAGGCTCAACAAGCCTCCAGTTGTCCCCTTGACCACAGATAAAGTGCCTTAGCATCATGGCAGATTCTGCTTGATCCACTCAAGTATCTCCACATCCATCTTGAACTGGGGATCTGAAACTGGATGCAGTTCCCCAGGTGTCCTAGCCTGCTCTGAGCAGAGGAGATAACAACACCCCTTGCTTAACTGGCCATGCTCCTCCTCACACTGCTCAGCAGTTGTTTTTCCTATTTGGGATATGCTTCCCTGGCTCTTATCTAACCTGGACGGCACCAGTATCTACAGACCTTGTGCAGCAGTCACTTCCCAGCCTGTGCCAATGCATGGGCTGATTCTTCCTCAGGCACAGGACTTGGCCCTTCTCCTTGATCTTAAAGGCTTCTGTTGGCCCAGACATTTCCTAATGGTCCCTTTGTACTGAAGCTCTGCTAGGTTTTATAGCACCTCTTTCCCTGTTTTAGTGTTGTCTACAGATTTCCCAAGGCTGCACTGTGTCTCTTCATCCAAGATGCAACAAAGTTGTGAAACCCCACTGGCCCCAGCCTCTGCTCCAGTTACTACTGGATGGCCACCCTATGAGCCCAGCCAGTTCCCTTACACACATCAGTCTGTCCATCCAGCCCAGTCTAACCGATACCTCCTCAGCTCCTTCCTGGGAGCATGGTGGGAGATGGCACTGAGGTCTTCAGACACACAGACTCCCAGCTCTCCTCTGCCCCACAGACCCAGTCCTTCTCCAGGGCTGCCCAAGCATATCTGCCTTGAGAAACATGGTGGCTGGTCCCAGCTTATTTCTTGTCCTTTGCACGTTTAGAAAGAGATGCCAGGGGACATGCTCTGTGGCCGTTCCAGGACTGAGACAAGGCTGACCGGCCCATCACTCCTCCTTGCCCTCCATAAAGCTGAGTTAAGCTACAACAGGACCATATCATTATCTTCTAGTCATAGCCCTTTCCCAGTCACCACTATTTTTGAGGTGATATGCAACAGCTCCCAGCCACATTGAACAACCTTTTTGGGTTCCTTTGCCAGTTCCCACCAGCCCCTAGTTTTGTACCAGCCCAGTTCCCCAGGGCAGCTGTTTTCACAGCTGGTTTTGCTGAGGATTTGGAGAGTTCGTGTTACTCTGACATTGACAGGCTGGAGAGGTGGGCACAAGCCAACCTCATGTTCAGGAGGAGACTTGACGGGGTGCTTGATGCCATGGTTTAGTTGTTTAGGTGGGTTGGATTGGTTGATGGGTTGGACGCGATGATCTTGAAGGTCTCTTCCAACCTGGTTTGTTCTGTTCTCATGAGGTTCAACAAGAGCAAGTGCAGGGTCCTGCATCTGAGTCGAGACAATCCCAGGCACAAATAAAGTTTGGGCAGTGACTGGCTGGAAAGCAGCCCTGAGGAGAGTGACTTGGGGGTGCTGGTGGACGAGAAGCTCAACATGAGCTCTCAGTGTGCACTTGCAGCCCGCAAAGCCAATCAGATCCTGGGCTGCATCAAGAGAAGTGTGGCCAGCAGAGCAAGGGAGGTGATTCTCCCCCTCTAGTCAGCTCTGGTGAGACCCCACATGGAGTACTGTGTCCAGTTCTGGAGCCCCTATTACAAGAGGGATATGGACATGCTGGAACGTGTCCAGAGAAGGGCCACGAGGATGATCAGAAGGCTGGAGCAACTGTCCTATGAGGGCAGACTGAAGGAGTTAGGGCTGTTTAGTCTGGAGAAGAGAAGGCTCCGAGGTGACCTAATTGTAGCCTTCCAGTATGTGAAGGGGGCCTACAAGAAGGCTGGGGAGGGACTTCTCAGGATCTCAGGTAATGATAGGACTAGGGGGAATGGAATGAAGCTGGAGGTGGAGAGATTCAGGCTGGATGTGAGGAGGAAGTTCTTCCCCATGAGAGTGGTGACGCCCTGGAATGGGTTGTCCAGGGAGGTGGTTGAGGCCCCGTCCCTGGAGGTGTTTAAGAGCAGGCTGGATGAGGCTCTGTCCAGCCTGATCTAGTGTGGAGTGTCCCTGCCCATGGCAGGGGGGTTGGAACTAGATGATCCTTGTGGTCCCTTCCAACCCTGACTGATACTATGATACTATGATTTGGCCTGAAGCTGAGCTCTGCTGAGGACAGGGATGAAGCCAAGACCATTGCGTGCGGCTGTGCAGCAGGCACAGGGTGGGATGGCAGGAGATGCACACAGGCTGATGAGTCAGCCTGTGCCTCGCTCAGAAGCTGAGCTGACCTTGCATTAGAACTGACACCTCTCCAGTGGCACTCGGCAGGGATGGATTTTCTTGCTGAGTAAATCACAAGCGGGAAGCATGACCGAGGATGCTCTTTGGAAACTCGCCCGGGCTGCAATTAGCTGCATGCCTGGATGTGTGACGTGCCCAGCCCCACTCTCCAGCCCCCACAGTGGCCCCAAGCCCTCCCAGCCAGAGGCAGGAGTGCCGCCAGTCTTGGGAACGTTAGATCTCCTCGTCCTGCACCTGCCAGCATCCTCAGCTCCCGCCGACCCGTGCATGCCAGCAGCTGAAGCTAAAGCTGTCAGCGGAGGCCAGCCAAAAGGCACAAGAGCCAATCCATTTTCTTCACCGAATTCCAGGGAATCTGCTGCATATGACGAGTGCCATCTACTGACGTTTCCCCATCGCTCAGGTGCCCAGCTCTGCTCAGACTTGGGTGAGCTGGAAAGGAACAGAAGAATGCTGAGAATAGCCTGATGTTTTTAGCTGTTTGCTGAGAAATCCCTCTTCAGCTTCCTGTGTCCTGCTAGTGTGCAGGTGTAGCAGGTGCTGGGAGGGAGCATGACCAGAACAGACCCAAGCTGGCCAGTGGAATATTCAATACCCTACAATATCATGCTCAATATATAGAGACGATGGCCAGAGGGTTCTCTCTTTTCTGGGATTTTCTGTTCTGCAATCTCTCCTTGGGAAAGGGCTGGGCTTTGGTAGATGGGTGGTGAGCAATTGCATCAAGCATTAGTTATTTTCTTCTTCTATTACTATTATTATTACTATTATCTCTTATTTCAATTATTCAACTGCTTTCATTTTCACTTATGAGTTTTACTTTTTTCCTTCTAGTTCTCCTCCCCATGCACTGGGAGTTGGGGTGTGAGTGAGGGCCTCCCCTTGTACTTAGTTGCCAGCTGGGGCTGAACCGCAGCACCAAGTCATCTCATGGCTTCTCTGATGGAGTCTGTGCCAACAAAGGGTTTTTTCACTGCCCTAGCAGTGGATCCTTTCGTTTAAACAGGTCGTTTTATCCTACAGAAAGAGCACCTGCTTGCCAGCAGCACACTTGCCCAGAAGTGACTCTGGCCAATCAGGCTGCAGGAACAGTGCGTGTTTCCAGCTGAACCCTGAACCCATGGTGCAAGCTCTCAAGACCCAAAGAGCTCTGAGTAGTGGTGGCATTCCACCTGAGAAAGCAGACTCCTGGCCTTCATGACTCAGTCCATGATGCCATGCTTCTTACACTGTGGGGATACTGAAAGGAATCGCCTACTCATTCTGAGTGACCTGAGCTAGTTTCCCTCACACTAGGGAATTTGGTCATGGGTACAGAAAGATCATCCTAACATCACCATGCAGCATAAGCAATCACCAGGGGAGCACAGCCAAAGGTCACAGGGAAGCAGAACAATTTGCTGGAATCTGGCTGTGCAGAAAACCACAACTCCCTGGGACCCTGTGACAAGCAGAGCGACAGAAACTTGCTTCAGGTCCTTCTTGGATTGAAAATGAGATCCAAACCATTTAGCCTTGTTTTCTACTTTAGTCTGTGCTCCTAACAGCTTCTGAACCTATTCACTGGTTTCAGCCAGGTCTTGAAAAAAGGATCAAGGTCTTGGGGATATGGGGCTGGCAGGGAGGCATTGCTGAGCAGAGAGCAAGACAGGAAAGGGCAGAGAGGGGCCAGCGGCTTTTCCTTCAGGCTCCAGCAAAGGTAGTCCCTGCAGTCTGTTCAGGAGAGCCACTCTCCCAGCTGTGTGAGGGTGTCAACACCACCTCCACAAACCAGATAGACCACATTGGCACTGGGAGCATGGAAAGCAGCACAAGAGACAGTCTTTGTACTTCTGCAGAGAGAATGATGGAGTAAGTATTCAAAAGGCAGAAACTGCTGTGAAGCCTTCTGACAGACATACCCACAGCAGTTAGATAATCCTAGCTGAAATGCCATTGAGAAATATTCTGTGTTTCAGTTTACAGAAGTGTAGCTGAAAAACACTAACTCAGAGCACTGGAAAAACTCAACCAATTCCAATTTCAAAAAGAGAGCTTTTTCCTTTAGAGGTTTGGAAACAGTTTTTTTCTTGATTTTCACATCTCTTTTGTATGTCAGTAAACTAAAATCCATTTCAGCGCTATGTATTCTGCACAGACTTCCAAAAGCTGAGTATTGTGCAAGATCAATGCACCAGAATGAAAACATTTACATGCAAAAAGCCCCTGAGGTACTGCCCAAGGAATATATCAGTTAGAGATTTTTTTGCTGTATTTGGGCTCTCAGATGTGAAACATTCAAGGGGAAAAATACCAGGAGGAAGTACAATTTCCATGTGAATGTAAGGGGGATAACATATTCACAGAAACAATTCTGCTGTAGAAAACACAACAATAAAAGACAGTGAATGTTTTCAAGTCAGTGGGTTTATAAACAATTTACAACAAGTTTATCAAGTCTAGCATATCACCATGTTTCTATTGGCCCGTGGGACATCTCAATAAAGCATCTAAAACATGCATCCAGGCCTGGATTTGTCTTTGAAGTGCCAATTGGTAACGGGCAGAACTCTTGCAGTTCTCTCCCACTGCCAATACAGGTTCAGCACCAGTTAATACCGCACTGGGCACGTCTGGGAGGCAGGCTGTTTAATTTTCACCTCCTACCTCAATGGATCACCACATCAGCCACTCTGTCCCCTTATCCTGTTCCTAAATGCAATTTAAAGCAAGCCCTGGACTTGTGTCCTCCAGTTCCAAACAGGAACTGGTCGCCAGTGCTGTGTGTTTGCAGGTTATATTCCACAGACCTTCTTCCACAACCTGTAAGTGAGAAAAAGTCTGCTGAAATCAATGTGACTCTGATTCACTCCTAGAAGGAGGTCCATCCTTACCACTTACTTCAGAGGATCTCCTTTTAAGACTCCAAATTTTGCTGCCAAGCTGTTTCTGAGCAGGAGACGGCGCGAAGAGGACGTGCTGTTCCTACAAAATCCAGCCCCAGAAAACGCAACAGGTTAATGAACCCAAATCACTGTTAACTCCACATTTTCAGTCACAAAACAAAACCCGGCTGTTTTATTACTTGTACCCCAAACCTGCTTACTCTATTTCCATACATGCCACTTCTAGAAAAAAAAAAAAAACCAACATAACATAAAATATGTAATTTAAAATCCCTAATTGGATTATCCAATGTGTGGCACAGAGCCAGGGAAAACTTGTTGTTAAGGAGATTTGACAAGGTTTCCATTCAACAAGAGAAGTTTAAATTGATTCCTTAGGTCCTCTGCTCCCCTTAGATTCAAATGGATTTCATAATCCTATTATCATCAATAAAACTGCCAAGTAATTTCCACTACTTCACGAAATATGCAGAGATGTATCCCTTTTTCCCAAACATGAGTCTAGATTCCAGACACTACATGCATACAAATAAGAGCTTGCAACTCAACTTCGAGCAGTACCTGCCATTCGGTGTTGTTTTCAAAATGTCTGCGTTGCTTTCAAAGGGATTAGTAAAGAAAATTCATAATGTTTGATTAATGGAAGGACTGAGCTCCAAAACACTAATAGTCCCTTTGCAAAGTATCACATTGATCACTGGAATTTAAAATCTAGGCTGATTTAAATGTGTAAAGTGTGTTTATTCAGCTTTGCTCTTTTTTTTCACATTGATCTTTGATCTGTTGGCATTCCTGTGCCATGCAGAGAAAAAAAAACATGGCCTAAAAATTATCCCTCTATCACATAAACCCTTCAATTTTAGATCCTCATAGAAAGCAGCAAGGCCAGGAAAGCCCTTCATATCTTTTTGCATCTGATTTTATTTTCTGGGTTGTTTTTCTGGGTTGTTTTTTTTTTTTTAGCTTCTGTGTATTATGGAAGATAGCAAATGAATGCATTAATGTCATACCCAGTGATGTGTTAATTATTAAGGACTCCAAAAGGCTGCATTTATTTGTACTAAATGAGTGTAAATTGTATAATAAGCTCTTTGATCACGACTGGTTGCCTTGCCTTAGCTGTCTCTCTATAAACTTGGTCTTCTCATGTACAGCCTCCCTCCAGAAGTCTCTTAATGTGCTCATCCTTGCTCTTTATGCATAGAATAAATGATGTTCTGCAGGAAGCCCCACATGGGTGAGCTTTCCAAGGACACACTAATCCAGAGGTAAGGAGGATGTGGAACTAAGCTGCAGAGCAGAGTTTCCAGAGTAGCTCTTGGATTTACAGTTTAGCACTGTGGAATCCTTGTACTGGGACATCATAGAGTATCTGCTTCATACACCTGGAATCCAAGTCATAATTCCTTTCTAATTCCTTTTTTTTTCTTTTCATTCAACACTTACCAAATTGGATGCGCTCACTTACAGCACTTGAGCTGACTGACATCTGCTTTGTATCAGACCTCTTCCAGCACAGCTCAAAAGAGAAGCCAGCATGGTGCAAGCGAGCATTCGGGGACATGGAGGTCAATTCTCTCCTTAACATTTGCCATCCTGTTAGAGTGCTGTGACCTTCCCGCTGGCTTGAAGAAACTCTGCAACAAGGGGATGGCTTTGTTGCATGAGCAATAATTACAGCACTTTGTTTTTTCTACATATTTTCCTCAAAACCTTTAGAAATCCACAGGAATACCTTCAGAGCATCGGGCCTGCATTCGTATTTGTGCAATCCATCTGCTGAGGCCAAGTTTCTCCTGTAATTAAGCGAACAGCATGCAGAGCAGCGCTGACCACCTGAAGCCTTCTGAGGCTTCGGTCTGATTGATCTGGGCACTGAGCAGGGAAAGCTGTTAGAGGCACTGGTGCATCCCTATCTGCACAAATCGCAGTCGTTCCTATGCTCACACTCATTTCTCTGCTTGGAAAGTTGAACTGGAATGTAGAGTATGAGTTAAATATTTCATGTTGTGCAGAAATGCATAATTCATGATTAAATCTTTCAGAAAGGAGAAGATAAGACAGAACTACAAAAGCTTTAAATAAACTATTTTCTTTAGCTCGCAGACAGACTGCTGAAAAAGTGCTTTCCCCTTTCCTGGTGGTGGTATAAAGAAAATTAGAAAAATAACATGCAACAGTAAAAACAGAAACACAGAAAGCAGATGTGAGACATTATTTGTTATTGTTCGTAGGCAGACGCAGTTGATGTTTTATACATGCTTCTCCGAAGGCACTGAGTCACACTTAGCTTCTCCACATTTCCCACCATCCCACAGGAACAAGATGTACTGACCTCAACATGCAAACTGCTCCCCATGTTGTTAATGTGTTGTGCCAGCATTGGAAGTCAGGGACAAGGGCAGTTAGCAGTGCAGCTCTCACAGAGCAAGCCCCGGGCCAGTGAGATGGCTACTATGGTGGGGATTCATCCTACTGGCACCTGGCATGGCCTGGATGATGTCTGTGCATGCCTGCACCCCCAGGAAGAGCGCTGGGCTCTGGTTGCTGGCTTCCATGCAGGATCAGGCATAGGGTGTAGACCCCTTTGGCTGCCACATGGTGCCCAGTCATCCCAGCAGCTGCCAGGTTGCCCTTCCCTGGAAGAAGACCGCCACTCATCCCCAGCTTGTATTTCTGTCAGAACAGCACAACTGTAGAGAAGCCAATAATTTATTTCTGCTAATATGTTTATTTCAATCGTTTATTTCTGAAAAAAAAAAGCAAGTGGTGCTGAGGTGACTCCCCTGGCCAGGCCTGTTGCTGTCCTTATTTAAGACTTTCAGAGCTGCAATGCTGTTTGCTTTGATTTGTGCTGCCCCCTGAGGAACACAAATCCTGGACCAGTGCTCCAGCACAACATATGACTCTCCTGTGCTGGAGGGCTGGGAAAATGTGGTGAACCATTTCTCCAGCACATCTGAGAACCTCAAACATTCCTGCCAAGAGGCACCCCGAAAAGAGCCTGGCTCTGACCTCTTTGCACCCTCCCTTCAGGTATTAATCCACATGGATAAGATCCCACTAAGCCTTCTTCAGGCTGAGCAGTCCCAGCATTCTCAGTCTTTCCTCATAGAAGAGATGCACCAGGCCACTTCATCACCTTTGTGGGCCTTCATTGCACTCCCTTCAGTATCTGATCTCTCTCCTGTACTGGAGACTTCAGCCCTGGACACGGTCCTCCAGGTGTGGCCTCTCCAGTGCTGTGCAGACTGGAAGGATCGTCTTTCTCCACCTATTGAGCACTGACCTTAACAAAGATATCTGAAAAAAAAAATCTAAATCCACAACACAAAACAAACAAACAACACAAAACAAAACAAACCCACCAAATATTCAAAGCAATAATCATTTGGGGTATCTTTCCTGTTCACTGTAACAAACAAAGATGTTGGATGAGTGATCTTCATCTTTTTCAGCCCACATTTCAAGCAATTTCCAGTACAATGAGACCTTCTGGTGTCTCTCTGTAGCAGGTCTCTGAGGAAACAGTTTTGGAAACTGGAAATATGCCCAACAGAATTTGTGCTCTATCTTCCACCACTTCTCCAGGGCATGCAAGGTTTCACATATGCTCCAAAAGCACTGACTGCTGTTTAGCTTCTCCATTAAAATGTTCTACTTTGCTCTGTTTCTGTATCAGAGACCCAGATTGTCCACTGGCAGTTTACAAAAGCAGCAAATTAGTGCTCTGCTCCTTTGGTTTCACGTAGAAAATAACCACAAAGCTTTGACAGCTGAACAACAGACAGTTGTTGTTGCCTCTGTGCTTTCTTTGAAGAAATCCATACCAAAAAAGCCATGGACCAGGTTTTTACACAACATTAATCATGCCTATGAGACACTATTGCAGTCTAAGCAAGAAAGAAGCTGCTGGAGCCACATTCAGCCCTCCCTGAGACACAAACAAGGACAGCCACAAGGAAAAAAAAAAACAACAAGGGGAACATATATTATCCCCCAGCCAGGCTGAAGGCTTAAAGCATGGAAGCAAGTCCGTGACCAGGAGAGCAGGAAAATGCCCTTCTTGCCCACCTCACCCTCCCTAGTGCCTCTGCACAGCAGGTGTGAGGCTCTGGATATGGAAAGCAAGTCAATGGATGATGTGAATGATGCTCCATCTACACCAGATGTGTTGCCAAGGTCAGAAAGGCCTACCCCCCACACACCATGACCCCCTTCCAAGTTTGTTGCCTCCCAAAATAAGAACCTGCTTCAGTTCTAGTGTCCCCCCTCTCAACCTCATTGGACTGCCATGTGTGTGGGTCCAAATGACACTGGGATACAGACACAGATTGTCATCACTGGGTTTGTGCATTAATTCCCTCAGACACTGGAGATGCAGCTTCTTGAAAATGTAGGCATCAGAGATCTTATCTTTGTTTTGTCTTCCCACAGCCTCAGAGGGGCACCATTCCACATGCCAAAGCAGGTTACCCACAATATGTCACAAACTATCACTTTGCTTTAGCCAATTTGGTGAGCTTTAGTGACTCCCACAAGCTAAGAAGTGCAGGAGGGATCAATATTTAATACCAAGACATGGGGAGCTACTAGCAGCTGAGGCTGGCTCAGCCTTTGCAACCCAAAGTGAGGAAGAATGTCTGGAAACCACAGAACCATAGAATTGTTTTGATTGGACAAGACTTCTAAGATCAGCAAGTCCAATTGTCAACCCAACACCACCATGGCCATTAAACCATGTCCTGAAGCACCATGTCCACACATTTCTTGAATATCTTCAGGGATGGTGACTCCACCACCTCCCAGGGCAGCCTGTTCCAGTGCCTGACAAAATCAGAAAGTAAGCTCAGGCTGTCTGCAGCTAATCAAGACAGAGGATCTTTGCCCTTTTCACTCTGTGTTGCACACCCACCTGGGACACGTCGTGCTAATCACAGGCTGGTACCAGGCTACCTAGAGGTGTCTCATGGGGTGAAGCAGATTGCTGCTGGCAGGGGCACAGCCTTCAACATTCCTCTGTCATTCCAGGGCATTGCTGCCACAGCAGCAGGTCAGTCATTCTCCTCCAACCAGGAACATACTTTAGAATTAGGGTTCAGCTTCTGACACATTCACATCAACAGTGGCTGCCTCTTGCTGGCTTCCAGCTGCTTTCCAACAGCATCCTGCTTTCCTAGAGGTCTGGACAAGGGGTTGGTCCTCTCCTGTGAAGTCCACAAGTGTGTGTGCCTTTGCCTGCAAAGCACAGCAGAAGGCTGAACCTGTCTCTATTTTTATTCTGTTAGGGGCAGACATGCACATGCTAGCAAGTTAAATGTGTTCACAGTATCACAGTATCACCAAGGTTGGAAGAGACCCCAAATATCATTGCGCCCAACCTGTCACCACCAACCTGTTCAGGACATTCTTTGGCTCCAAGCCTGTAAGGCATGATGTAGGTGCTCCTCCTAATGCTAAGGTGTCACACGGGGTCACAATCAGAGCAGGGATGCTTCATCCCATTGCCTGCCAGTACCAGTCCTGTATTTGCTCCATAAACATTTGTTCTGCAAGGAATGGATTTCACCTTCATTTTTGGTTCTACTTTTTGGGACTTGTTTGTTGCAGCAGGACAGGTCACCCCCAGCCCACCAACTGACTGGCAGGCCTTTGCTGGTCACTCCTTGCCCATGCCAGAGACCAATCAACAGTGCTTCACAGATCCATCTGTGAATAGTGCAGGTAAATGTCTTGCCTCTCTCAGACATGCAGCAGGCACCATGACTGGTGGTGTGGTCATCTGGTGTGGCATACAGAGGATGCCTTCCTTGGGCAATCAAATCAGGCTCGAATGACGACTTGAAGATCAACATTTCTTCTGAGCCCCTGAGGCCATTGAGGGAGGACTGTTCAGGGACAACCATCTCCATGTCCAAAGCCACAGTGGACACCTCAAGCTATAACACCAAGCTCCTGCAGTGAGAGCCCCACACTGCCCTGTGGCTTTACAGCCAGACCTTCTCTATGGTCCGCCTTTGGACAACCAGACTCAGAAAAATCAAGTTAGTGTGTGAGCAGCACCCAAATAGGGAAAACAGTGCATTAAATATGCAGACAGACCTTTCCAAAGGGCCAAGAAGACCAGCACACACTGGAAATTGCTAGGTGACACCAGGTAGCACTGAATAAAGTTAAAAATGTATTGGTGGTGTTTCACACAAGCATAAGTAAATAGATAAATAGACCTAACAGGAACCGTTCATGTGAAAGGACAAAGTGAAACCTGTGATCAGCAATCCCAGTAAAGGGCACCAGCCTCAGACTGTGGGTAAACAGAAAAAGTAGAAAATTGCTCAAAACAGAAGACCATATCAGAGGTCTTGTATTACAATTAACTGCTTTCTCAGGCTTCCCTGTTGAGATTGCTTTCAACTTGCAAGCTCCTGCGATGTATGAAATGCTAACATCATTAGCTTTACTAAATGAACTTGGCTGCCAAATCCCCTTTCTCCTCTGCTGAAACAGCATCTGGGGCAGGGCTAGTGTGGAGCACCCCCATCATTCTGCCAGTGTCCTTATCGACCTTTCCTTAGATCTTTAAAACATCTCTGGATGAATTTACACTTGAAATTGAATAGCTCTTTTCTGCTCAAGGGTGTCAGTGCATTAGAAATGTCATCCTTTGAAAAAGGTATCACAAGGCATTTAGTTATAAAAAGCAAAACAATTTTATTACTTGACAAAGACAAGCTTAAAACATTTCAGTTAAGAGGCACGGCTGATTTTCTCTTAAATACAGCAGGAGAAATACACTGTTGGTTGTTTCCCAAAGCCAGCTTATCACAAAGCTGATGCAGCAAACTTGTGCTTACGCCTTTCTGGGGGGGGAATGATTTATTTTTTCTCTCCTCTAACAAAACATAAAAGCACATAGCAAGTGCAAAGAGCCAGCCAGATAACAGACCAGATGATGAAGAATTCAAATGTGCTTTGAAGGGGTCATGAAGAAATCAAACTCTCTGTGCTTGCCCTTTGATTAATTTTCTGGTAAAGCAGCCAGGATTCCAAGCTCTCTGTGCATACTCACACTCACTGCTGCCTGAACAGAGGTCACAGAGGGTTCGCTGCAATTCCTTTGCACTGCACATGTAACTCATCTATCCAATGCTCAAGCTGTGCCAGGGGAGGTTTAGGCTGGATGTTAGGAAGAAGTTCTTCAGAGAAAGTGTGATTGGCCATTGGAATGTGCTGCCCAGGGAGGTGGTGGAGTCACCATCGCTGGAGGTGTTTAGGAAGAGACTGGTTGGGGTGCTTGGTGCCATGGTTTAGTTGATTAGATGGTGTTGGGTGATAGGTTGGACTTGATGATCTTGAAGACCTTTTCCAACCTGGTTAATTCTATTCTATTCTATTCTATTCTATTCTATTCTATTCTATTCTATTCTATTCTATTCTATTCTATTCTATTCTATTCACTGCATCCTCATTTTGTAAACACCTTGCCATATGGCAACCTATGGCAGATATGTCATTGAATTTGGTGTAGGGATACAGCTGTCATCAGACTTGAGTGTAAATTGATCAAAAGTACGTTTTAAAACAAAGACAACTGCGTTTTTTGGTCAAAGGAGAGGACCATAAGCGAGAGCTGCTTATGTTGCATGTCTGGTATATAACCAAGTATCTGGTGATAATCAATCTCCACTCTTGAAGTTACAGCAAGCATTCTCCTGCATTTTATTTTCCTCTCTTTACTTTCTGAAGTTTTGGTTTGTCTCATTCATTAGAAGCTGAAGATAGGCCCTCAATGGCAAAGATTTAACATGCTGATGTCCAGTATGTGTGCCTAGCCCCTGGCAGGGCCTGCAAGTATGCAGCATGATCCTGGCAAGGCTAGGGCTGCCAAGGGAGCAACTGCAGCAATGAGTCACTGCTGGCACTGACCTGTTAATGACCACCCTGGCTCACTGTGCACATCTTGCAGCTGACTCTGGGATGGGCAGCATCCCAGCAGCCTCAGTACTTGATGCAACAGGTGAGAATTGTTCTATCTTCTCAGAATCAGCTTGAAATTATCCTCCCTCCTCACTGGCTATTCCTCCCATACAGCCATGGCTGCACAACAGCATGTGCTCTGATCACTGAGCTCTTTATAGCCCAGCCAGCCACAGGGAAATGCCACAAGAGACACGGCAGAATCTCATGGTATCATTAGTGGCATATCCCCAGCTCGAGCACTGAGGTGATGTAAATTTAATGCTGCAAAGGCAACACTGTTTCACAAAGCATTAAGGGAAGATTTAGACTGGAGATTAGGAAGAATCTCTTTCCAGTGAGGGTGGTGCAACACTGGAACAGGTTGCCCAAGGAAGTTGTAGATGTTGCTTCCCTGGAAGCATACAAGGGCAGGTTGGGCAGGGACTTGAGCAGCCTGGTATAGTGAAAGGTGTCCTTGCCCATGGCAGGGAAGCTGGAACTGGATGATCTTTAAGGTGCCTTTTAACATAAACCATTCTATGACTAATACCACTAATGCATAGCAGGCAAGTGTGGGACAGGCAAACCCGGTGTACCAGTACTGACCAGGTAACAGAACGCCTATGCACTAGTTGCCCTTAGTTTCAATAAAATGCCCACTGGCTCTTTCTTTCAAATGTTTGCCACAGCCAGAATAAAACCTTTGGTCTTCCCTGAAACCAGAAGCAAGCTGGGAGTATTGCTTGTTCTAGCAGGAGGCTGCAACCCTGTCTCCACGGCTCCCTGGGAAGCGTCTGCCCTTAGAAGCCTCTTCTGTGCTCACTCCTACTGAATTTCACCCATGTTAGCAGCAACTCAAACACTGCTGAACACAATCTGGAAGCCTCTGTGTAACTCCAGCCCCCCTGCCACATGGTGCCATGTGCAGTCTCTGGGACCTCTGCAGGGAAAAGCAAATAGTTGTTTCTGCTGCTCCTATTTCTGCCCTTTGGATGAGGGTGAAGAAATAGATGATACCATATTAGAAACAGTTTTTGAAGTTAGATTAACATAAATAAGAAGCAAAAACATATTGTAAATAGATTAATTAAATTTAATGATTGTGTAGCTCTATTAGAATACATGCAGCATAATAAAAATTATAATTAGCAACTAATATTATAATAGTTACTTCACAGGTGAGCAACAGGACACTTTGCCTCTGAACACCTGAATACTGATGTGGAAATGTCCTTTTCCCTGTTCCCATGGCAATTTTTGTGTGTCTTGTTGAAATTACCAGGTCTCTTCAGTGGATTTTAATTCTCAGTTACACCAAGGTTCTGCATCATCTGCATCCCAACACAGGAGAGCTACCCAAGCAGCTTAGATGTCTCTGCAGTCAATCAATACCAGCTCAGCATCCAAGCCCCATCTGTGCTGCACTCCCCTTCAGATGTCATCAATCATTTATTCATGGTGGAGGAGTCAGTAGCTGGAGTCAGCAGTTCATCACAGGCTGTCAATCTGTCACTGTCACTCTCCAGGAGACCTAGAAGCCCATTGCTCTCTCCTAGGATTGCATCTCACATCAGGGAGCCTTTCCCACGCAGAGGGGACATGGCAAAGTGTTGCCAGATGCCCTTTCCAGCAGACAGGAACCACTCTGCCTGTGCAGGGCCACCTCTGTCCTGGAGAGAAGCATGAGGCAAAGACCACATTGTGGTGGGGCCCTGGCAGAGGTCTGCAGCTGTGCCATGCTTGGGGAGAGTGGCTGCCACAGTGGGGAGATGCTGTCAGTCAGGCCGGGCATGCAGTTGCAGAGACAAGCTGTCACCCAGCACCATGCTGTCCCTGGGACACTGGTCCCAGACACCCCTTGTCTATGTCACCTGCTCTGCTGCACTCTCTGTCTTCAGGGCTCGCCCTTCCTTCCCAGCCTCAGCCTTGCCCATATCCAAGTCACCATGGGGCAATGCATGTTACGTGCAAAGATCAACCAGAGCTTCCCTGTTGTTAGCGAACAGAGGTTTTCCTGCTTCACTCAGAGTTTCTCTTGTTTGAGGGCAACACGCACATGGGCCTGCACTGGCTCGTTAAAGACTTCCAGCAGGGTTATCCTGACCATGATCTCAGTATGTATAACTGTGAGATGTGCATTGTTTCTGGTTTTTCAGAAAGGCCTATCCTCACCTTACCCCTCTGTCTTTCCATACGTGTCTCTTCTCATACCAAATTTTCATTAAAAGCTGTGGAGTAGCCCAGAGAAGTGAGTGGAAACAAAGTTACTTGCTGCAACCACTAAGCCCTGGTAGATAAAGCCATGTGTAAGCCAGAGTCCTAGGTTTAAGATTACTAGAGTTAGCATCATGCTGAGAGTTTGTGAGTGGCGAACTGGAGAGTTTGTGGAGGCAAACTACAAAGAGCCAATATTCATCAGCCCAGATGTGAGTAAAAGCAACAAAAATATGCTGCTGCACCTACTGGTAGAGTACTTGAGGAGACTTTAACAAGCCAGATACATCTCTGAAAATAAAGTGCACAGGTGTGTCTTGAATCGTGGAGAGGATTTTTAATGTAATAAACTGTGACAAACTGATAATATAATTAGCAGCATTCATTCAGCAATCACAACTGTTGTCAAACATTGATGCTCTGTTTTTTTCAGAGGCTTGACAAAGAGATTGGCAGTCCTCACAGGGAAGTGAAACAAGATTTATGCAATTTAGTCCAAGGATTCCTTCTGTCCTCTCTGGTGTTTGATCAAAATAAATGAGAAGCATTGTGTGCTGCATGCACCACTGACTGAACCTCACGTTCTGAAGAAGATACTTCCCTAAAGCCCACAACAAAACAAACAAATCCAGCCCTGTCTGTTGAGGATCTGCCTTCCTTAGAAGTATGTTCAAAACAGCATTTCTTCTTTTTCCTACATTTACCACAAGATTTATCCATGGGTCTATGGCCAACAGGCTTGGTAGATATTCATTTGAGATTAGTAAAACTGGAAAGAGGTGAAGGAAAGAATAAACTCTAGATTTTTACCCAGAAGTTTTGCAAGCAGGATCTGGGCCCCCTTGCTGGCCAGGTTTGCATGAGATCGTACCTTGGGTGTTCAAGTAGGATCTCCTATGAGGACAGACTGAAGGAGTTGGGGCTGTTCAGTCTGCAGAAGAGAAGGCTCCGAGGTGACCTAATTGTGGCCTTCCAGTATCTGAAGGGGGCCTACAGGAAGGCTGGGGAGGGACTTCTCAGGATCTCAGGTAGTGATAGGACTAGAGGGAATGGCATGAAGCTGGAGGTGGGGAGATTCAGGCTGGATGTGAGGAGGAAGTTCTTCCCCATGAGAGTGGGGAAGCCCTGGAATGGGTTGTCCAGGGAGGTGGTTGGGGCACCATCCCTGGAGGTGTTTAAGAGCAGGCTGGATGAGACTCTGGCCAGGCTGATCTAGTGTGGGGGGTCCCTGCCCATGGCAGGGGGGTTGGAACTAGATGATCCTTATGGTCCCTTCCAACCCTGACTGATACTCTGATACTGTGATATTATGATTACACAGGCCTCGGTGGGCATCCCCTACCAGCTGTTCTAAACCATTATAATTTTCTTATCTTTTGGAGTTTTTTTGGGAAACAGTGGGCTGATGCACACCAAGCTGCTGACCAGAAGCTGTTTGGGTTTGCTTGTCAGGCTGGGCAGGAATGCCTTTGGGCTTCTCCCTTCTGACCAAATGACTAACTCCGGCAGCTGAACATATGGCACAGATGCTCGCTTTTATTAAATCAGTATTAAATCTCTCTAATTAAATCAATACTAAATCAGATTTTGTTCCTTATTCCTATTTTTACATTGCTAACCATTTCAGTCACTGGTGTGCAGTCTCTAGGCTGTTTCCCAGGCTGAAGGGACTCTCCCTCACCATCTCAATGAAGAGTGATGAGTTGAGCTCCTCACTTCATAGAATCAGTCAGGGTTGGAAGGGACCACAAAGATCATCTAGTTCCAAACCCCCCTGCCATGGGCAGGGACACCCCACACTAGATCAGGCTGGCCAAAGCCTCATCCAGCCTGGTCTTAAACACCTCCAGGGATGGGGCCTCAACCACCTCCCTAGACAACCCATTCCAGGGCTTCACCACTCTCATGGGGAAGAACTTCTTCCTCACATCCACTCACGTCCTTCTGCCTCTCAGCCCTACACTCACAGCTTACAGGCAAGCACCTTTGACATGTGTCACACTGCAGCAGGAGTCCTGCTCTCAGCTCTGTCTGCAGAGCTAAATGACAAAGTGGAAGCCTGAGCTGTGCCCCCAAGCCAGCCACCACAGTTCTGCCTAGATGGGACCCACCCTCCTGCTCTGCTGATTCTGGCTGATCCCAGCAGATTCCAGCTGTGCAGCCAGCCTGGCCCAGCCATGCCACACTGCTGTGTTTGCTTTGGGGGCAGCAGCACATCTCTGACCTTTTTGATTTTTCAGCAGGCTCTGGTCATTACAGCTGTGGTTTTGTTCCACTGTGCTCTTCTTTCCACACAAGACCTTGAGCAAAAAGGAGGGTTTCTGGGCAGTGACAGAAAATGCTTGTACAGCACAAACACGAAGGAGGAATCCTGCCCCCTCCGCTTCCCAGGGCAGCCCACTCTTTCTCTAATTAGCAAGGATGGCCCCACCTCCATCATTACTCTGGCATTCAAGCACTTTTCAAGCAATTTATGAGGGATTTTATTTCCAGCAGCTGCATGATGGTGGTGTTTACCATGCTGCTCACAGACTGCACTTGCCACAGCCCCCTCAGTGGTCTGTCCAGGAGCAGCAACCTGCTGCAGCTGATGGCCCTGTAAATGCACCGGCCATTTGCCAGCTGCTGTCCGTGGAGAGCTGATCTCATGGCAAATACTCTGGCATCAAGTTCTCATCACATTTATCAGTGCCAGAAGAGTGGCTTGCATAGCCAGGCTTTCTGTATGACCTTCAGTGATGGTTTTGGTAACCCTCACTGTATTGCTTGGTCCCTGAGCCACTACAGGAGTTGAGCTAGGAATGGAGATTTAAGTGAGAGGATGTTCCTCTCTGCACTCACACTGACCTGCCAGTGTGAAAAGGAGAAGGAGCTTTTTGTTTAAAATTTGCATATGTATTAAAAATACCCTTACCCCAGAGGGATAGCAGCTCCATGACTGTCTTGGTGGGGTAAAGCAGCAACCCTCATGACAGGAGTGGGCTGTCAGGAGCATCTGACCAGACCCTGAGCCAGGAGCAGCTCTGCTCACTGCAGTTTTCCTGGTGCCATGAATAAACAGACAATGCAGCAGAAGGAAGAGCAGAACAGAAGAACTCTCCATCTAGACTAAACATGCACCAAAAGGTCGTCCCTGTCCCCAAGGGATTTGCTGCACTCCATCATTTTTCTGAGAGATGGATGTAGACCTCATGAGAGCAACTGTGGTAACCAGGTAGAAGAGTCTCTTCATCAACTGCAGCCTTCACTTCCCAGCCTGAGGGTTCTGCTCCTTCCCCAGGCTCTGCAGGGCTGCAGCTTGCTGGTGTGATGAAACAGGCCCTGAGCAGCTGGTTCTGCATCCTTAGTTCCCAGAAGCTCTGAACCATCTCAATAATGACTGCAAATGATGCTTTCCAAATGGTCCCCAAGAGCTAGACACAGTGTTTCCAGGAGATAACTATTATTTGTTCCCAAAATTACGCTGAGTAGAACCGCTGAAGAATTTTTTTGTGCACTGAGTCATATTCTGCTAACCAGAAAAGATAGCAGCAAAAAACTTACAACTGCCCAGATATTAACCATTATCTGTCAATGCAGATTAATAGCACCCAAACTTCACTGCCTAACAGGCTACACTTGCCTAATAAAACAGCAGTAGTTTTTATGTGAGACCTCACTTTAATCCTTCTGCATTCCTGGGCTGTTTAGTCTGCCTCGCTTCAAATGTCAAATTTAATCAGTGTGCCACCTTCTGTTCAAAGCATGCTTCTTAAATAAAACTTTGATAGACATTTGTCTTACATAAAACTTATCCTTCCATGCAAAGATCAAAAGCAGAACACTGAAGGGAGGATTTGTCTAAAATCAAAGACATACTCTTTTCTCTAGCTGTCTGCTAAGTGCCTTATCCTCAGAGTTCATTTCACTTCCATTACCCATCACCCGGTGCAGACACTGCCACCACCAAATCAGAGAATTAGCAATTTATCTCTGCAGTTGCTCACCAAAGCATGGTGTTGGTGTGATAGAGCATGCTGCCCATGGGTGTCACTGAGCCCTTAGACTTTTCTTTCTGGATGGGTGCTATTGTGTTACTCAGTGAGCAGTGGATTTATTCATGTGCTTACATACTTGATTATTAAAAGGCAGGCATCGTGCTTCCTCTGACTGCCCAGCTTCAGTTTCCACAGCTTAGGGAAAAGCACCTGACTTGTCACAACTGGCTGAAAAGGCTCCTGCAGCCTTTCTGCTTTTGTGTGTTGAGCACAGAAACTCAGAGAGGTCACTGCACACAGGATGTGGTCTGCTCCAAATAAATGCCCAGCTTCAGTGTACACTGTCAGTCAGAAGAGCCTGGATGGGGCACTTGGTGCCACAGTTTAGTTGATTAGATAGTGTTGGATGATAGGTTGGACTTGATGATCTCAAAGGTCTTTTACAACCTGGTTAATTCTATTCTATTCTACTCTCTCTCTTTATATGTACACATATGCACACAGGTGTGTGTGTGTGTGTACATACATATGTTTATGCATACAGGTGTATTCTTCTACTCTGTGCTAAGCTACAGGAATCCAAATATGTCACAGACAGAAACATAGCCCACCTCTGATACCTTTTGTGTAACAGTAAGTGTGGTCATGCAGATGAGGGCAAGGAAATAGTTTCAAATTCAATTTAAATAGCCATATATTAAACACAAGGATGCAAAAATGTGTGCCCCCTTTGTCACTGTGCACAAGGGCTGAAGAAGTGACAGCGGTCTGTTCATCATCACTAAGAGAGGTTCTAATTCTGCAGAGCACAGGATGTGCACACACTGCGGGACTGTGCAAACACTGACACCGGCTTTAATCAAGTTAAACCTCAGTCATTTCACTCAGCATTATTTCATTAGAAGAACTGTGCTGTGGAAAAAAAAATTTCCTTAATTAACATTTTGCTAAATTAATTATTTCTCTCTGAGGAGGTTTGAATTTTATTAAATTACTTGATAGAAAGAAAACACATCTCAATATGGATACTGCATTAGTCGACTGCAACCCATAAGCTTCCGTTTCAGTAACAGTTGCCATTTGTATTGATCTTTGTAAAACTTCTCAAATCAATAATCTTTCCCAGAGGATAAATTTTGCCTGGAGTCAGAGACCATGCAAAGAGAAATGTCATGTCTCAGACTCCTGGAATGTCTTGCAAGCACACAATGAGACATGAAAAAGAGGCAGAGAAGCAGCCATGTTATCTTTGCCTGGAGGAAGAGAACTCTGTTGATTTTATTAGCTGTGCAGATACTATAAAATTCAGGCACTCTGTTCAAGTTAGTCTGGCCAATTTGGCAGCTGGAGCCTCCTCTGGATCCCTGTTCTGCTGGAACATCTATTTTCTCTCCATCAGACATCATTCACAAGAGCATCTATCCATCACTTCTTGTGCCATTTCAGCTTATGCCATTGCAGCTGGGCAGCTCTCCACAGTACTGGGACATCAACCCCACTGTTGTACAAGTGAGACCTGCAGCTGTTCCTCACACAGGAGCAGCCCATCAGTGCTGTCTTCCCACTCTGCAGCAGTGCTGTCTTCACCTGCAGCTGGAAGGCACATCCCAGCTGGTGTGATGCTCCCTGCAGGGCTCTCTGCACCAGGGGAAGCTTAGGCTTAAGGTGAGGAGAAAGTTCTTCCAGAAAGGGCTGTTGGCCATTGGAATGTCTTGCCCAGGGAGGTGGTAGAGTCACCATTCCTGGAGGTGTTCAAGAGGGGATTGGACGCGGCACTTGAAGCCATGGTTTAGTTAGTCGTGAGGTGTTGGGTGACAGGTTGGACTTGATGATCTTTGAGGTCTTGTCCAACCTTATTGATTCTATGATTCTAAGTCCTGACATCTCCATAGAGTGCATGAGCTCTTAGTCCCCAGGGGTGAGAAATCAGGCAAGGAAGGAAAGAGACCAGCATGGCTGAATCGAGACCTGCTGGCCAAACTAAATGGCAAGAAAGAACTGCACAGGCAATGCAGAGGGTTGGGTTTAGGGTCAGGTCACCTGCCTGTGCTGCACAACGAAAGCTCGGTTCTGAGAATGGCAGCCTGGCACCAGTCAGGCAGCCTGAGGCAGGTGCCTGGGCCAGCCGCCCTCTCCCAGCCACCTCAACACAGGGCTGCGTGCAGCAGGGTTAATGGTGCCACCCCCCAGCACAGCCCCTGCTATGCTCCCTGTGTCCTTCCCTCTGCCTCACAGGGCTCCCCGGGCTCACCAGGTGTTGCCTCCCATACCCACAGGGAGGAAGCCCTGTTCTCAGTTATGCAACACAGGAGTTTGAAGAGAGTCATTAGTATTCACATAAAGCACCTCTGAAATCACTCCACTCCATAATTATGCTCAAATTCATTAGCAAGAATATTAGAACTATAATTAAGTTCCAAGACTTTGTGAGCTCTAGACACAACCAGAACTTGTTATGAAGGATGGCTACTGGGGTCACCTGCATCAAGGAGGTAAAACTGCACCCACAGCAGTGGGAATATATTGCTTCACAGTCTGGAAATCACATTTTTACTGTGGTTTCTTTTGCGTCACCCTGGTATAAACTTTAATATCTGATCTCTGCCTTTTTCTTTCTGTTGCTGAAAAAAACAACTCACAGAAAAGCTGGGTTACTATGTTGGTTAAAAATACCCTGGGTTTATCTCCTATTGAAGTCTGGAAAAAAATTCTGGAGAGGAGTCAAAACCATAATTTCAGAGAAGGTAACTGCACACAGAGTATCTTTTAAACCCTAACTGGCTGCTGAGCAGTTAGTTGTTCCAGTAGTTATGAAGAATTTTCCTTCAGTGGGAGTTACTCAGTATAGATTGTGTGCTCCCAGGGACTGTCTCTATATAATACCTGAGAGTTTGAGGCATGGGATAGGAACAAGTCGAAAGAAATGTTCAAGGCATCGCACATGAGGTTGGTGGACTGTTTTAATCTTAAAATCCAGCCTCCTCCTTCTGAAATCAGCATTTTTCTACTTCTTTCAAGAAGATGTAATTCCATTCCTGTAACCTATGACACTTCAAAATCTATTTTAAATTAAATAATTTAAAATATTTAAAGAAGCTAATGATGCAGCAGTGGAAGCAAGCACAAAGGTCAGAAGCCTCTGCAAAACGGTGGAGCTGTGACTGAGTGGGGATCACAGCACCAGAGGGGGGTGGATTGCAGAACAAGGCTGTGGCAGGGGCAAGGTACTGGTGACCCCAGTGGGCTGGAAAAGGGTTCAGGCTCAGCAGAAAGGGGCAGCTCAAGCACCCAGAATTTGGAGTTCAGCAGGGTGCCTGCACCTACATTGGCTGCTAAGGGAAGATTAAGGAAACAGGGCCATTGCTCACTGGGACAGGGAATAATGAAGGCCACAGACAAGGAGGGAGTGTGCAGTGCCATCCTTGTCCCAAATTCCTCTGGCCACTTCTGTCCTCAGTGATAAGTCCCTGTGCAGAGCCCAGAGGAGGGCAGCTTTGCCGCAGTGGTGGGTGTACATCACTCAACTCATCCCGCTGCTCTGCCTGAACACAACATGGACCATAAGAGCAGCCTGAATAAGTTACACCCTGGGCACAAACACCCTCAGTGCAACCTCCAGGTTGTTGGGCTATGCTGGAAGCATCTCCATTTCTGGATGATGTGCACAGCCTTGAACTAAACCAATCAAATCATAATCATCCCAGCCAATAACCAGGAAAAAGAAATCCATGTAAACTGTAGTGCATGCAACTTCATAACCACTTTGATCTGTTATTTGGCGGGGACAATTTTACTGATGGGTTACTACACTAAATTCACTCTCCCCTCCATCCTCATGATGCATGTGCCAGGTCATTTTCACGTTGTGTTTCCAGAGATTTCTGTAGAGCTACCACTGCAACTGCACTGTGTTTGCTAAGAAGTTCCTGGGACAAAAGCTTCCTTCGTTCTCTTCAGCAACTGACACAGCAGTGTGACAAGCATGAGAGTATCTCTTCACATACCTTGTAAGTCAGGTAGGCCAGAGAACCTTTGATATTTAATGCCTGCGTGTTCCCCTTTGGAAAGACAGATGAAGGGTTGCGGTGATAAATACCAGCAGAGCAAAGGGACATCCAACAGTTCTGCCAGCACCTGGCAAGGTGTGGGTCCTGGCAGGACAAAGCGAGGCACAGACAGCCCAGGATGGTGGCACAGCCCTGCATCAAAGAGGCTGGTCCTGCTCAGGGAGGAATCCTGCCTTTCCTGGTGTCCCCTGGCACAGGACACCCAAACCCAACCCTTCAGAAACAGGTTTCTATTACCTGCTTGTCTCTTCCCAAACAACACCAAGGGGCAAAACCTACAGAGACAGACTGTGCAGATCCATGCTTCCATGCTGATTCAGAGCCAGTCCTCAGCTGGTGTAAGGGAGAAACACTCCACTGGAGATGGTTTCCAGTCATGCACCCTGTACAGGCATGCACATTTTTGAGGAAGGGTAATAAATGGGTATGTGACAAGTGCTGACGTTCTATTCCAAACACTTCTTAAAGCATCTGAAAAGGCTCTAAACAGGCATAAGATGAGAGTCTCACTCACAGGAACTGTTTTCACCTTTGCAGATGCCGCATATGGCATCTGTTACATGGAATGAAATCCTGGCTTTTATTTTAAAGCAGAAATAGAGAGAAGTCTCAGAGAGGAAGTTCAAGAACTATTAGAAGTTAATTGTTTTCTGTTCTTCTCTGATAATGGCAAATGGGTAAAAAAATACATTCAGCACAGAACCTCAGCTAATAAAAGCTTCCATTGCTGGGCATATACCCATAATTTTCCTTGAGAACAAACAGGAATTTGTACACTTTTCTTTACTTGAATCATAACTGTGTTTCAAACATGGATGATTTATCTGCTTCCCTTTCTGTTCTTCTGGCGTGTTTGGTTATATATGTGAGAATAAAAACAAGATGTGCTGTGGAGCCTGAGAGAGTAAAAATTGCACAGTGCCCTGCAGAGAGAATCCGTTACCCTCATCAACTGTTATTTAAATGGAGAGCAGTAAATCTTAATCTGTTTTCAGGGGACCACACACTGCACATTTCGAAGCACAGTTATGAGATTTATCTGATTTAGCGACACCGTTATTAATGAGAATAGGAAATAGCAGCAAATGTGTCTCTCCGTTGGTCTCTGGTATCTCACAGCTGTTGTCAGATGGCACAACAGAGACTTGTTCCCCAGAGATGTTTTTTTCAGTAAGAAACAAAATGGAATGAAAAAGGAGAGACTGTCACTGCAGGCTCTGAGTGGGAACAGGCACAGATGAGCTGTCCAACAGGACCAGCTCTCAGAGCCGACCCCACCACCTTCCGCATTCCACAGGCAGAGATGTGAGGAGCTCTCCCGGGGCGGACGTCACTGCCAGGGATCCCTGTGGGTGTCCGTAGCTTCCACAGAACCTTGTTTGGGCCAACGCCTACCCTGGGGTTCAACATGGCCAGGCAATCCACCAGAGAGCTGCTTCCCAGCCAGGCACAAGAGCAGAGCTGAACAAGGTGTTTCTTGGTCCCCAAGGCCAGTGTTTTGCCAGGTGCCTCATATTACAAGACTGCCTTGAGGGGGAAAGCTAGCACTTTCCCATCACTAATGCAGCTCCTCTTACAGCCTTTCAGGCACCACCAGCATGTCCTGTCTCCTGCCACTGCTCACCCTTACCTTGCTACTCACTTTCTGCCCCAGCCCAGCACCAGCATGGACATTCCCTGATCCTGACACAGATGAGGGTTTGTGGCAGGGGTCAGTCACCCTGACCTTGCTCAGCACAATAAACTTAGTGTTCAAGATCTGTGTTTATGCTGTACCTGCACTGGGCTGATTGGAGGGAAGGAGAACAAAGCTCCACGGATTTCAGCAGCATATGTGTGTAAAAGTAAAACCTCTTCCAACATATGTGGACAAGATTTAAGTACAACAAGATTTAAGGACAACACCTTGATGATTCCAGGGACAAACTTGTCCAAACATGACTAAGAGAAGTTTTAGAGAGATGATAGGGAACTCTGACATGCTTCCAGGAGAGTCTGGTCTCCTTCACAGCACAGCACAGCACAGGAGCAACATACATTAGCAGCTGCTGTGTGACATCAGGCTGAACACAGATTCTGCCATCTGCTTTTGCCTTTCACTGACTTCCCTTTTCCCTTTAATGCTCTACAGCCCTGCTCACTCCTCCTTAGGATGGACACACAAAGCACCAAATGCCAGCAGCCCTGCAGTCTGCCCTGGGCACAACCCCTCTGGTCCCTATCAAGTGATACTCTTCACAGAGTCCTTCTCCAACCTGAGGACCTGCCAACTTCTTAAGGCCTCTAACACCCAATTTTGTAATCTTTAATTGATTTGGACTTGACTTCAGTTATAAATAAATGATGCTTTCTTAGTAGAAGGTGCTCTCAAGCAGACCTACTAGAAAGACTGTGTGATGCAGAGCCCAAGAGATAGAAGTACCATTGCACAAAGGGTTCTTGTGACCAAGTCCCTGGGTATTGCCCCTTGTTAGGCAGTGCTCATAGCCAGGATTCATAGAATCATAGAATCAATAAGGTTGGAAGAGACCTCAAAGATCATCAAGTCCAACCTGTCACCACAGACCTCATGACTACTAAACCATGGCACCAAGTGCCATGTCCAATCCCCTCTTGAACACCTCCAGGGATGGTGACTCCACCACCTCCCTGGGCAGCATATTCCAACGTCTAACAACTCTCTCTGTGAAGAACTTTCTCCTCACCTCAAGCTTAAACCTCCCCTGGTGCAGTTTGAGACCATGTCCTCTTGTTCTGGTGCTGGTTGCGTGGGATAAGAGACCAGCCCCATCCTGGCTACAACCTCCCTTCAGGTAGTTGTAGAGAGCAATGAGGTCTCCTCTGAGCCTCCTCTTCTCCAGGCTAAACAACCCCAGCTCCCTCAGCCTCTCCTCATAGGGCTTGTGCTCGAGGCCTCTCCCCAGCCTCATTGCCCTTCTCTGGACACGTTCAAGTGTCTCAATGTCCTTCTTAAACTGAGGGGCCCAGAACTGGACACAGTACTCAAGGTGTGGTCTAACCAGTGCTGAGTCCAGGGGCAGAATGACTTTCCTGCTCCTGCTTGCCACACTATTCTTGATGCAGGCCAGGACTCCCTCAGACCTGAGCAGGTCATGTTGAGAATAAAGAGTGCATGGAAACATGTGACCATGAGAAGATTGCACCATTTTTCTTAAATGAGTAGATAGTTTCTTGAGAAGATGTTCATACATCAGTGCTGCCTACCCATGACTTCAGAAGAGCGCAGGACTGGCTGCAGTGAGCACAGTTCCATGAGGTTCTGCACATGCTGGTTTTTCTGCTGCAGGAGCATCAGACTTGATGCTCTTTCTGGGAATCTCCTGGTCCTTGAAAATGTGCCTTCCCCACCACTGTCACTGACCTTCATGTGGGGATTAAGAGATGCTCTTTGGCTGGACCAAGTGAGGCTTTTTTACATTCTGTATTTTATGGCTCCTATATCTAGTATTTGGTTGAAAGTCTCTGCTTATACACACACAGTGTATTTGATATATAAACCCATATAAATACCTCTAGCACATAATGAAGCTCTGAAATTAATACAGACTATGTGCTTAGTGCTGCTGGATCATATTTAATCAAAACTCCAATTTTACTGGTGATAAGGAAGAAATCTTTATTGATGGAGGTATAAAATATGAAAAACTGCCTCCCATAAGGAAGCATTAAAAACTAATTCACAGAAAAATCTAGCTTAGGAAATGTCTTGCAGTAAGAAAAGAGGGAGGGGAAGAGAGAGACAGAGAGAAAAGGAGAGAGAAAGGGAGAGAGTGCCAGGGGTGGAACGTGCACGGATTTACAATGTGCCACAGAAAGAACACCCTCGGCTGCCTCTGTGCAGAAACGCGATGCAGTGCTTGCTCCTACAGTGAGCCTTTGGTGAGGGACAAGGCTGGGTGAGTAAGCGATGCTGAATAATTCATCGGCGTGCGGTGCCTCTGGCTGCTCCCTGCCCGGCCGTGCCGCTAACCTGGCTCAGCACAGGGAGGGCACGGCTTGGGCGTACCAAGCAGAGCCTGGGCAGTGTCTGGGCGATCCGGGACAGCAATGATCCTGTGGAGTGCATATCGCTACATTATGACTGCTCCAGTGAGAGGATACAGGACAGCCTGGTCCAGCGCTTCCCAGCCCAGTCACCGGTGTGTTCCCAGGAGAGGGACATTCACAGAACAACAAAGGAGACAGAACACCCTGGTGTAACTGAATTGCCTCCACACCCATTGCAGGAGCTTGGGAGATCTGCCTCAGGCAGATGGAGGACGACCATATGAAATGACCTGCCGTGCTGGAAATGGTGCTGTGCAGAAGCATAGTAAACTGTGATGTTTGACAAGGCAGGGAGGTGCCAGTTTTCCACTTCAAGGCAGGTAACAGCACCACTCTGAAACTGCATTGGTACCCATTTTCATGATCTGTTCCCTACTCTGTACAGAAGGTTTTCGTCTTCACAGACATAGGTCAGCAGCAGCGTTCAGCTGGGAACCAAACACAATGAAGCAGGGAGCTGGCAAGGGGGGCTCAGTGTGCAGGTGTGCAAGCCATGCTGGGCTGAGATGGTGGTGTGAGAGGAGCTGTTTCCCTGTAGTTTGACTGAAGAGAACTGGATCAGCCAGCACTGGTGCAGCACTTGTGAGCTGACTGGTGTCTCCCTGCCCTTGCACAAGTGTCCCAGTCTGTCCAGCTGTGGGCTGAAAACCACAACAAAGCACATCTTGTACTCAGCCATCCATCTGAAAACCAGGAGTTTTGGTTCTGGAATAGATGGGCAGCCCAGTGCCAAGGAAGGAAAATGCAGACCACGGGACCAAGTGAAGGTGGGAACATTTAATGTTTCCCGTGGTCCCTGAGGCTGCTCAGGAAGCAGAGAAGATAAAGGTCATGGTGAAAGCAACTCTTGCTGGTATGGGCTGGCACAAAGGAGGTGAGGGCTGGTCCATGTGTTGTGAGCATGCAGCCCGGACTGTATGCTGCTGGCAGGCCTGCGGACACTTCCAGAAAGTGTCTGTGTTCAGAGACTTGTCCATAACTAGCCATTAACACTGTCACGTACTCTTCAGGTTATTCCATGGGGCTGTTCCTCTGTCGTTTAGCTCTAATGTTTCCTTCCTTTACTTTTGGACACAATTAACAAGGAATTTAACATACTGTCAATTACTATGCCCAAAGACAAGCTTTTAAAACTGTCTCTATAATTAATTTTCAAGCACATGCAAACCACAGTACACAGAACATGTGTGTTCTGGTGCATTTTGCTTCAGAGGAGAGCATGAGAGCAATAAAAGCCATTTGTTCTTGTTTATTGGTGTTTGGCAGCTGGATTTTTCCCTGCATTAAACATTTACAGGCCACAGAAGGCTGATGTCAGCACTGACTTCAGGTCCTTGTATGACAGCAGCAACCTGGGCGTGAGTGCCTTTCTGAGCAGTATTTTGGCTTTCCCTTGCCTGGTACAGGGGCCAGGGGCCAGGTGGGCAGCCTGTAGGGATCATGCTAGAGAATGTCCACTGTGACAAGCCTATGGAGACTCTCCCACCTCCCCTGATGGCTTTCATGTCTATCTCTTCAAGAGGATGCAAGGTTAATTTTGCACGTTTGTGTGATCCTTTTCTTTCCTTGGAGTACCAGACAGACCGTCAGCAGCCACTGTCCAGTACAGCAAGAAATCTGGGGTCACAGATAAGGCAAACCTGGCATCCACAAGCCAGCTGGCCCAGCTCCATTGAAAGCCCCTTCTCCATGCATTTGTCCTGCAGAGCCCAAGTGTGTGGATCACCACTTGATGGAAGAGTTGAAAATGTTCGGCTTCCCTTCATTCTTGTGAGTGGCCGATAGAGGCTGACGGGACTCTTGCCGCCTCCCAGAACATACATATGTCCCAGAACACATAGATATCCTGGGCTGGATAAGGCAGATCATGTGGCACCTACCTGGGAGGCCAGGGAGGAGGGAGGCTGAGCCGGTGTCCCGGGCCCCAGCGGCAGAGGAATGTGGCTGGCCATGTGTGACAGCAGCGGCGGCAGCAGCACCCAGGAGGATGCTTTACCCCTGTCCTCCATCCAATGCCAGCTCACACTGCTCAGACTCTGACTGTGGACAAAGGACTCTCTTCACCTGAGGCAGTCAGGCACGAAAGTAACAGACTTGATGACGGATGATAAAAGCATAAGCACTTCCAAGTAGGAGCATGACAAGCATGTGAGCACAGCCAGCACTGCCAGCCCTGCTCATCACGCAGTTCTGTCATATCCTCCTGTGAGAGCAGAAAACCTCTGAATTTATATTAATTTCATAGAAAATGTATAAAATATCATCAGTGATTCCCAGGCTTGCAGGATGCATTCAAAATGACTAAGAAAGATTTTTTTTTCCCCCTTGTCATGCCTTCTTTTTTTTTTTCCTGAGGACAAATGTCGGTGTCAGTTGGAGTCGTCATAAATACAAGTATTAATCGCAGATGCTTGTATGCCAAGGGCAGATGAATAAAAATGGATTTGCTGAGTGCTGGAAGCAGAAGTAACAGATGTGTAAATTACTTTTGAAATTTTCATTCTACTTTAAAACAGAACTATTGATTTTATTACTTTCTGCCTTGGCTGGATGCTACTTGGCACAGAGTAGTGTATCTGTGTGGGTGCTGGAGGCAAGGGTTTCCTCAGCTGGGTCCCAGGACCCAGCTGAGTCCCCAGGACCAAAGCTGGGTCTGGTGAAAAACCTCTGAGTATGCAGCAGAGCCCTCAACCCCCAAGATGTTGCACAGGACCTGCCTTCCTATCCCTCTCCTTCCAAAATGATGAGTGCTCATGAGGAGATATTTTCCTAGGAGGTTTCCTGGGTGACTGCATAGGTGCATGGCTTTGGTAAGCACCAACTGCTAGCCCAAGGCTGTGTCCTCCACAGGGACCAGCACCTCTCAGCTCTTCCTGCTGTCTGCAGGGAGACAGAGTTGCAGGGGGCACACCAGCATTTGACGGGGCAGGGATACCACATTTCTTGGTGGGAAAATTCCAGTGATTGCAAAATCCAGGCTCTGTTTAGCTTCACTGAATTAGGGACAGCATTTTTATCCTAAGAAGTCTGAGGAAGGACCCTGACACCTCATGCAGAAATGGCAGAAGAAAGCTGGAAAGGAATATCCTGAAAAATCAGATTTGTCAAAGACTGAATTTTTCCCCAGTCCAATTTAATCCCTGGCAGCACAGAGACACAAATCTCAAAATTATCCATTCAGAGAGACAACACTCAAGTCTCTGGAATATATGACTGGGAAGAAACATCAAAAGGAACTATAAGAAAGGCTTGGAATAAGTTTCTTTCACTTGATTGAGTTTTCTAATAACAATGGAGAGGGGAATAACAACAACAATTCAGGTAGAAAGAGAAGATTTTATTAATCTTTTCCTGAACTTGTCTGGCAGACATACTCACAGCATCAGTAATAAAGCAGAAAGAAATGTAATTGAGTCAGCTCTCAGGCAGGACTTACAAGGGTAAGTAACCAAGCTGCAGTGCCACAGCTTCATACAAGACAGTTCTGTGCCTGGCTCTAAGTGAGGTTTCAGGCAGAGGAGCCATCCCTGGGGTGGGTGCAGAGGAAACCCAGTGGTGCCATGCTCTGGTCTCATCTGCTGCCATGGGCAGGATAAAGAGCTGACTCCTGGTTGTGGTGTGGGACTTTGCAGGGACTATGGTCAGGGAGGAGCAGTGGCTGGTGATTTCACTGCAGCATGAGGAGCTCCCAGAGGGTGGCACACGCTGGTGCCTGTGGTGACTGGACACCTCAGTACTATTACAGTAAGCAATAGTAAGAGTGGTTCTGCTACCACTACATGAATAAGTATTTGTGTAGTTCCCTCAATTCCAGCAAGTACTCTGGGATTTCCTTTTGAATTAGTCCCCAGGTTATGCCAATAAAACCTCACAGATACCACACTGGTCTTGAGGTGGTGGAGTCACCATCCCTGGAGGTGTTCAAGAGGGGATTGGATGTGGCACTTGGTGCCATGGTTCAGTCATGGGGTCTGTAGTGACAGGTTGGACTTGATCTTTGAGGTCTCTTCCAACCTTGGTGATTCTGTGCTAAAAACTAAATCTCCTAGTAAAAGCCCCAATCAAGACATCTTTTCTATTTTCAGAGGACATTTATCACTACTTGACACTAACTACTTCAAAATAGATACACTTCCAAGGGAAAAAGGAAACAAAACATATGGACATTTGAGTTTTCTGCTGGCAGTAATAGAAGAGATACTTCCTGGGAATTTTTGCTTATGGGTAACAGGGCCAAACCCATCCCAGTCACATCAGAGATTCCTTTGTTTGTGGATTCATTTCTTCAGCGATGAATTTTGTACCTTTTGTTCCTCACCTCCCAGACTGGGACCACAACTGCAGAGGCAGAAATGCTTTTACAAGTGGTATATTCAACAGCTGACAGGCAGAGGTGATTATGGATGTATTTGGTTTTCCTCTTTCCCCTAAAACATTGATTTTTCGTCATCAGGCAACTAAGCACCAGGCAGTCTCTCGCTCGCTTCCACTCAGTGCTATGGGGATGAGAATCAGGAAAAAAAGGTAAAATTCACAGGTTGAGACAAAGGCAATTTAATAGGACAGAAAAGGAAGGGAAAATAATAATTGTTATTATTAATAATAATATTAAAAAGAATACACAAAACTAGTTGTGCACAATGCAATTGCTGACAACCCACCTGACTAACGCCCAGCAAGTCCCACAGCAGCAAGCTGCCACACCCTGGCCAGCTCCCTCCATGAAGTGGTCTGGAACATCCCTTGGGTCAGCTGGAGTCAGCTGTCCTGGCTGTGCCCCCTCCCAGCTCCCTGTGCACCCCCAGGCTGCTCATTGGCAGGGCAGGTGGCAAGCAGAACAGCCCCTGGCACTGTACAAGCACTGCTCAGCAATAACCAGCAGGTCCCCATTTGATCAACTTTATTCTTATCCTAAATCCCAAACACAACCCTGAACCAGCTACTGGGAAGAAAATTGACTTTATCTCAGCCAAACCCAAGACATACAGCTGGGCGGGGGGGGGGGGGGGGGGGGGGGGGGGGCAATCTAAAATCAATAGGAATATCATCCATTTGAATTCTGCTACTCACAGAAGAAATTAGCAACTGGATGCTTCTTACTTTAATAACGTTTTGATCCAAATTGCTACTGTGTCATGCATATGCCTGTCTGGGTAGTGCAAAAGTAGATCTCTCCTCAGCCTGCTTGTTCTGCCTGCATTAGCTTTGACTGTTTCCTGCTTCAGCATGACAACAGTACTGTGGCTGAGTTAGCAGTCAGGGGCCTACCCAGAGGAATAAGAAGCAACTGTGATTTTTTGGCAAAGTGGAGCTCAGGGGTCGCAGTTCTCCAATTTCCCAGCTCTGTAGTCTCCTCTTTGTGGCAACGTTAATCTCTGAGGAATACGCTGAAAGAGGAATTCTTCACAGCCCCTCACACATGCGACGAGAGTGAGCAGAGACATATTTAAGGGTTCCTTTTTCATCAGCACTTTCAAGTTTATGAAAGTTCAGCATATTAGCATAAGGCTTATGCTTACACTTTTTTCTTTCCTAACACAATGTGAAGGAACGGTGTCGTGAAAGCGTATACCCTGCTCAAAATGTGCTGGGTGCGTGTTAGAGAGAATGGGGAAAACTGTGGTGGAGAGAGATTTCTGTGAGAGAAAACTGCTGGTAAATGCTGGAGCCCATCAGAAGAACATTATGACAGCTGTTACACATTGAAATTAATAACCCATCTGCTGCCAAGGATTCTGCCCAAAGCTTCTGTTTGCAAGCTGGGGAGGGCTTAAAGATTAATGATGAGCAAAACTGGCACCAGCTCTGGGATGGAGGGTTTTGCACAGAGGTGTTAGAGCTCCTCTTACCTGCTCAGCTGGCCTGGACACACAAATAGATTTGCCTTCTTTCTGACTTGACTTTGGTTGAAAAATCAGTAGTAATCATTTCTTCCACACCCCCACAGGGGAAGAAAAGCAGAAATAAGGAAGAAATACTTCTAAGCACTTCTGTACTCAATGAACCATCATCTTCTTGTGCGTCTAGAATTCTACCATGAGAGAACATGCACAATCCCGCAGAGATCCCACTCTGTTCACTTTTGCATTTTCTTCTTAAGAACATGGATTTTATGAGCAAAAAGGATCATTAAATCATTTTATCTGATAGACTGAGTAACTTAAGCCAGAGAATTTCATTTCTGATACCTGCATGATCCCAGCAGCTTGTTTTTCTAAAGCGTTCCTTTCAGAGGGCTAGCTTGTCTTGCTTTGGAATCTCCAAGGGATGAAAATCTTCTGTTTACCCCAGAGTCACTTCCAAAAGTTGATATTCATCAGCTTTCGAAGATCAATGCCTTTTTCACTCTTTAATGTCATTATGCCTTTTGCTTTCCTTTCAGATTCTGTATTTCCTGCTCTTCTCCTACCACCACAGTAATGACACCTTCCTTTCTTAGTGAGTAAGTGTTCACGTTTGTGGCAACTGTGGGTTTAGCTTTCCTTCCTCCAGCCATGGTGTCTCCTGTGTTCCAAAGTACCACATCCTGCATGGGCATCCAGGAAGCTGCAATTTGCACACAGGGCTCAATTAAGAGGCCAGCATTGTCCCTGAACTCAACCCAGTGCTCCCACAGTTTCCTCTTTGGCCCATCCAGATGGGTCATCTCTAGTGCAGACTTCACTTTGGACTGGACTGGACTGGACTGGACTGGACTAGAATAGAATAGAATAGAATAGAATAGAATAGAATAGAATAGACCAGACCAGACCAGACCAGACCAGGTTGGAAAAGACCTTTGAGATCATCAAGTCCAACCTATCATCCTATCTAATCAACTAAACCATGGCACCAAGTGCCCCATCCGGTCTCTTCCTAAACACCTCCAGTCACGGTGACTCCACCACCTCCTTGGGCAGCCCATTCCAATGGCAAATCACTCTTTCTGTGAAGAACTTCTTCCTAACATCCAGCCTAAACCTCACCTGATGCACAGCTTGAGACTGTGTTCTTTTGTTCTGGTGCTGGTTGTCTGGGAGAAGAGACCAGCCCCCACCTGGCTACAACCTCCCTCCAGGTAGAATTGTCCACACTGGCCTTTTCCTCATACTAATTTGTGAGAACTGCATTCACTAAAACTGCCAATATCTTCTTCCTTCTCTCCCATAAAGGATCACAACCACAGAATGTTGGAGGACATCTGGTACAAGCCCACCGGTAAAGGATGGTCACCCAGAGTAGATTGTTCCAGACTGTGTTCAGCTGAGTTTTGAGTGATCTCCAAAGACGGAGATTCCACAGACTCTCAGGGTGAAGTGTGCCAGTGTTCAGCCACTCTGACAGCAAAAAACAACAAGTACCAAACACAAACCAAGACTTGTGGCATTCAAATAGTTATTATTCATGAGGTGGCAGCCGCAGCTGAGACTAGCTGATGATGCCAGGAAGGGGACCACCCATCTGAGGCAGAGATGGCAAATTGCAATAGGCAACAGATGGCCAAGAACATGCTGGATATAGTAAGTTTTATACCACCAGGTTTACAGACCTGTAGAAGCCATCCCTTCACCTTTAATTACCAGGCTTGCACAGGTAACTAAGCTCTCTTGCTGCCTCCTGAAATGCACATGCACAAGTCAGACCCAGCCATTTGAAAATGCCATTTACCCTCTATGCATGTCTCTATAAAAATTTTAAAACTCAGTGTTATGAGCATCAAAGATGTTAAAGAAATTACAGTTTCAGACTTGGAAATTGCTGTCTTGACTGCCAACAAGTGTTTGGCAAGATGAATTATTGGAACTCAGTCTGCTGGAAAAAAAGACACTTTAGCTGATAGAGACAGTCCAGATTGCTTTACAAAAAAACTCATCCACCTTGTTAGAATTCTGTGGAGAAAATTCCCTGTTCTTAAAGCAGTGACAACTTCCACTACAAAGATTCCCTTTTTCTATCTGCTGTTCTTTCTCTTTGCTTTGTTACCTAGCACCTTGCTGTGTGCCTGCCCTTCAGTGCTACTGTCAACATGAGGAAATTAGCGCTTCCGTATTTTGAAAACTAAATACCAAAGTTCATTTCTCTTCTGTTAGCCAAAACCTGCAGCTTATGCAGGGCCCTAAACTGAGTCCCACAAAGCTCATCACCAATTGTTCAATTTGCTGTTCTTTGTTTAATAAGCCTGTGGATGATTGTGTGCACAGTCCTGCATATCCGCTTGTCAGCAGCCTTGATGCCTGTGTGGCGGAGGCTCTAGCTTTGTTTCTGCATCTCTGGCTGGAGGAGAGGTACAACTCATCTCCAGCCAGTCTCCTTCTGTGCTATCAGACATCTCAGTTTTCCCTAGGCTTCTCCTTCTCATAAGCACTGTCTCCATTTTTCATCTTAGCTCTGGCAAATGACCAAAGTGCTAGTTTGAAGTGAAAATTCTTGTTACTAGAAGAAGGAATGATCAGAGAGGAAATGGCCTCAGGTTGTTTTAGGGGAGATTTAAGTAGAATATGAGGAACAATTTTTTTCCAAAAGGGTTGCTGAGGCCTAGCTCAGGCTGCCCAGGGCTGTGGTGAAGTCACCATCCCTGGAAGAGATTAAAAGCTGTGCAGCTGTGGTGCTGAGGGACATGGTTCACTGGTGACTTGTTTGTGCTGGGCTGATGGTTGGACTCAATGATCTTAATGGTCTTTTGCAACCTAAGGGATTCTATGATTCACCTGTGTGCTGACTGACTTTGCTTTTACAGATTAATTAGCTGCCTTCACCTGGCCTCTCCTCCTCCAGCACCATGCATTTAGTTGGGTAATATCTGTGAACTGAAGAAGGAGCATACAGACTCCCTGGTTTTGTCACATGCAGCCTCCTGGACAACCCTGATGTAAGGAGAGCTGTGGGAACAGTCCTTCTTGGTCTACTCCTTCTCTTGTACTCTGTTCTGAAGGGCTACAAGTGACAGCATGGGGCTCTGGCTCCAGTGGCCTTTGCTGCTGCAGCGTGTAAAGGGATTCACATCGCCCAACTCACCTTCAGTCATTTCCCATAATGGAGAGCTTCATTAGCTCAGTTCAAATTACTTTTCAAGCTGCCAGCAAGGTTACAAACCTGCTCAGCAGAAGATGTGAAAAGGCAATTAAAAGGCCTCATGGAGTTATTTGTTCCTCTCTGCAGAGCCAGGAAAGAGAGGTGACACTCACCTGGTGACAGCCAGCAAGTGCCGGTCGCTGTGGCACAGGCGCGCACTCAGCTCCACGCACATTAACTCTGGCTGGCACTGGAGTGATGCTCAAGTTAAGCTGCTTCTGGCAGAGACATTTGTTCAGTCGTGAAACACATCTCTCAGGTTGCAGGGTTCACAGCAGATGGCTGAATTATGGTGATCTGTAGTGCTAATGCTGAGTGATTTGTGATGGAGTGCACGCTTCTGAGGATTTGTGACTCGACCTGCTCATGTATTTTACATGCTTCCCCCTTTCACATTCCCTTTCTTCTCTCTTTTCACTTAGCAAAGAGGAGTACTCAGCAGTGCAGAGGCTGGCACCACATGTGAGTACCCTGCACCTTGGCTGCTCTTTGTCTCCATCTGCCAGCAAGATCCTAGAGTCAGAAGATGGTGGCTCAGGACTGAGGGGCTCGTGAAGCAAAGCAGTGATTGCCAAGTGTCCCCCAGCACTGTTCCCACACATCTCCAGGTGCCCAAGACAGCAGGATCTGCAGACTGGGCAGTGTCCCTCTCTGAGCCAGGGTCTGTGACTTCCTACTGCCTACCCCATGGCTAGAATAAGTCTCAAGTGTAGGCTGGTCCTCAGCAGTTGGTTCAGTGACTGCTCTGATATGGGTCAGGACAGAACCAATGACACAATGACAGCTTTACAGAGGATGAGGTGTCCACCAAGAACATTGCCTGGATGTGCAATTTTAAACTTGTCCCCATCCTGGAATTTGCATCTGTTTCTATGACTATTCTCCCAGATTGAACAAGAGCTATGAAACATTTAAGAAGATGATCATGTCTACCAAAACATGGGTTTGTGTGTGAAATAAAACCTCAGCTTTACATCAGCTGCTGCAAAGCATGTCATACCCTCTTCCCCACTTTGCATGCTTGAAGAGTGTTTGATCAGAGTCAGAGACACAAAGGTGAAAACACAACTTAAGCTATGCATCCCAGTGAAGGAACATCAGGGTAAAGCACTTGAAAAAACATTATCTGCAAGCCAATTCACCTCTCTTTATGCTGTATCTGAGCCACAGGAGGCACAAACAGGCACCTTGACATTGAGGCTTAGACCCTTTATATCCCAGCCTGTGTTATCAGCTGACTCACTAGCACAGCTTTAAGCTGTCTCCTTAGACCAGCACTGAGCAGGGACTTTAATAGCAGTGTCACAGCTAAGAACCTGCACTGAGCTTAGCAGCAACAGCCAGCTCCTTTGCAGCACTGGGGTAGTGTCCAGCCCTGTGCTGGGATGGCACCATGCCCAGGACCACATCAGCAGCTGCTGGGCACCTGTGGCACCTAGTGGCAAACAGCAGAGGAAGCAGTCTTATCCTTACAGGCATCTTAAGAATCTTTTTCAGACTGGAACTGGAAACAACAAGTTATGTGGGGGAAAAATGCTTTTAAAGGCCACAGTTCTGCAGAACTTCAAAGTTATTCCAGATGTTTGCATGAGGCAGCCCATAGAACAAACAGTTACTGTGCTTGTTTAAAGCTTGTAGACTCACCTACTACTCCTGGAATAATTAGTGGAATAATTGTTTCTGTTTCCTTTTGTGCCTTTTGCTTAAATACTTTCTAAGTCAAAACCTTTGAATCCCACAGCTGACCCTGCCACTCTGTGAGCAATGGTAAAACATATATATGCATGCTTGTGTATTTATGTGTGTGTGTATATATATGTGCATGGTAATGTTACAGAAGTACACCTGGGCCAATCAGGGCTGCTCCCTCCCTGCTCATATGCATTTCTTCATCTGCAAGAGCCCAGGATTACTGAGGACAGAGTGCTCTGTCACATCCACTCCTTTCCCACCACACAGCCCTCTTTGCAGTCTTGTCATGCTCTCAGGTGAAAAAGGAGTGTGTGCTTTGGCCCCACCAGTTTGTTACAGGCCTTTCCCAAATCTTAGCAAGATCCTGATTAGAAGCCATCCAGATTACAACTTCAACACAGCCACATATGCATGTGATCATGAGCCTACACTGGCTGTTAGAGTCCTTTTTCCTCCCTGATGTTCATCCCATGACCATTCACAAGCAGCAGCTCAGCCATCCATTCCTCAGAGCCAGTCTCTTTTGGGGCAATGTAGTTCTTTTGGCAAAGAAATCAGCATAAGATGTTCTGTCCCATGTTGGAACACCTTTCCCACTCTAGCCATGAAGGTCACTGCTTCCCCACAAGACAACACAAGTATCTGTGGGTCCTGTGAGCAGATTTGCTGTGACCACCCCCACTAACCGAGAGCTGCTTTTCAGCACTGTTGTGAGCCCAGGCTGCTCTGTGATCCCCTTCACAACACAGCTGCACGAATACCCACACTGCCACAGCTGAGCCAGGAGCAGAGACAAGGGAGAACAAAGCCTGCAGTGAGGTGGTGGTAGGAAGTGAGTAGCAGCCAGGGAGAGACCTCTGGCTGGATACCAAAGCAAGCACATTATTTATTACATCCGCAGTTTCTTCCAACAAGAGTGGCTTTTCATAGTCAATATCACCTTGTCATCCTGCTTGACATCTCTTCCTTTACACATGAATCTTCTTGGACATTGATGAACAAAATTATTCAGTCTTACACACTGACTTGTACATCAGGAAAAACCTTTCTTTTTCCAGGGAACAACCTCCACACTCATTTTTGGATCATGTTGCCTGCTCTGTATGTACCATCCCTCACGATCAGCACACACCCTGATCCATCTCACCCAATTCCAGCTAATGAGATCCAGCTTATTTGGAGAAATCTCTGCAATTCATCACTGAGGGTATGCTCTTTCAATTTTTAAACCTGTATCATACACAATCCCTGTTGTTGTTGTTCTCAAGGTCAGCCAATACCTTCAAAATGACAGTTCCTTCCTCCTCAATCCTGGCTATATGTCCTGGATTTTCACCAGGCAACGTCATCGGCATGCTCCTGAGCAGGGCCAGTCCAAAAACAAGACAACAAGGGCCATGCCTACTCGTGGGATGATGCATCCATCTCCAACAGTGTAACTGTCCTTCAAACATAATCCTCCTCCATGGCACAGCCCTGTCTTGCCCTGACACCCACTTGCTCCCAGGCTCAACATGGGGTCTCTGGCAGTACCCTGCCTTCCCCTTCCTCCCCAGCCCTGGGAGGCCTCACGATAATGCCCAGACAGGCAGCTCAGGGTTTCTTTCTCTTCCTGCAGTCTGACAGTCCCTGACACTCCAGGTGCTGTTTCAGGACTCTTTGGTAAATAGTAACCTATACAACACCTTCTGCAAGAACCTGTCTTCTGGCAATGCCAGTCAGCTGCAAATTCGTTTAGGAAGAGATATGAAACCCACATTCTTGCTGCAGAGCAATGATGGCACTGCAAGCATGGCTGTGCTGAGCCAAACTGTTCAACATTGGTATTAAGCCAGCAGAGGCACCAAACAGGGCTGGGCTGTAAGGTGGTGCTCAGCAGTTGTCCTTGCATGATGTTCATCACTTGACCTGGGTAGCTAAGCAGTTCAAGATGCTGCTGCACCTATTTCCACTCTGCATTCCATCAGGTACCTGCAGTTAGAATCACAGAATCATAGAATAGTTAGGGTTGGAAGGGACCTCAAGGATCATCTAGTTCCAACCCCCCTGCCATGGGCAGGGACACCCCACACTGGATCAGGCTGCTCAGATCCACACCCAGCCTGGCCTTAAAAACCTCCAGGGGTGGGGCTTCAGCTGGGTTTGGTCACTTGACTGCCCAGTTGCTTTAGACCTGCAGTGTTGTGAGCAGGGCATGGCTGGGTGATGCAGGCAGCACCACCTCCTCCTGTGGCACAGGACAGCTCTGCCACAGCAGTCTGGTTCCCAGCTGAGGTACTTCTAGTTGCTTATTTTATTTTCTCTGTTGTCTCACAGTTACTACCTGCAACACCCAGTAACTTAACACGATGAATCAAATCACACAGGCCTCCACAGGAAAGAATTTGCAACTAGCACATTTAAAACTTCTCTTAAAAACAACTGTAATAAATTTTCTGTTTAGGAGCTTGGAAACAATAATTTTTATGTTTGTTGAATGAAGAAAAGTTTGCATTGAGGAGAAAGCAGTAGGGTCAGCTCTGTTTTATTCCCTTTCTCTTTAAGCCTGATTCAAATGCCTTTAAAGGAAAATGGAGTGCTGAAATAAACTCCTGGAAGAGAGATGGATTAATGGCCCATGTAGATAAAATCAGTGAAACATGCAAAACATGGCCATTGATACCACACTTACTCTGTCTAGACATAACATGCAGGTTTTGTTTATAAACAAGACGGTATTTACACTTCAAAATTAAATTGTTTCTTGTATATTAGTCACTCCAAGAGATAAATAAACCCCACAGTTTGCTCTTAATCCTCATTGTTGATTCCAAACAAATGATTTATAATGTATTGCCTGCCATAATCACAATATGCTGTGTACTTTAATGATAATGGCACATATATCTTTCTTCACAAGCCTTCACTTCAAGCTTTCCAAGGATATTTATTTCCTCATCTGCATATGAAAAGTCAATCCCAAAGCAGCATCCATCGAGGCTGCTGTAGCATTCATAAAGACAGAGCTGCAATTAAACAACAGCTACAATGCAGTGAACAAGCTGAGTGAGAAAGGAGGAACAAAGAGGTTGGAGAAGAGCCAGAGGGTGACTGGAAGTGCCTGTTGAGCAGGGCAGGGTCAGTGGGGGGTTCCTACCTCAGCACCAGCTCAGCAGCAAAGGCCCTGGCCCTGCAGTGCATACTTGCTTTGTAGATCAATTACCACAGCCAGCACACCACACACAGTCCCTGCTTTTGCTGCTGGGTTGGTCTGGCTCAGGCTCAAGGGGCTTTACACAGGCTGAAGCTCATCCTGGTTTACCACAGGGCCACAGCTACAGCCATGTCCCAGCAGGCAAAGAGCAGTGCAGGGCTTGAGAAGGATGATGGAAGGCACAGTGGGGAGTGGGAGCTGGTGCCCAGCTGAGCACAGTGCATGCCCCAAGGTACAGAGCCAGGCATGGCAACAGGCACAGCATCAGCCATGTGGCAGCAGCCTGGGTCACCTCCAATATAAGAGTGACCTCCTGCCAGGTGGACAGGATGTGTCCCTTCCACAGGGCAGAAGTGGTGAAGCTGCACCACAAGGTGTCTGCCTGGACCATCCTCACAGACTGCTCTAGCTCTCACACAGAAGAGGGGCTGGACATGAGACTGGACCATGCCATAGACATTTAATTAACTTGTCTTTGAAGCTGAAGGGACTGACCTCTTCAACCACAGGCAGTGCTCTCCTTGGTCTTTTTACTGATAGTGCTCACACAGAATTCTTCATCTGTGGGACCAAGTGAACATGGTATCACATCCCAGCCATGCTCTCCACCTGAAAATCCTGTCAGTGGTTTTGGCTGGGACAGCGTTCATTTCCTTCACAGTAGCTTGATCAGTAGTGTTGGTGACACAGGAATGTTTGAGTTACTGCTGAGCAGCACTTCCACAGCTGGAAGTGCACAAGGAGTTGGGAAAGGGCACAGCTGGGACAGCTGACCACAGGTGACAAAAGGGATGCCCCAGGCCACAGGAAATCATGCTCAGCAATAAAACTGGGAAAGGAAGAGGATGGAACAAGGTTTGGAGCAATGCCTTTTGTCTTCCCAAGTCACTGTCACAGCTGATGGAGCCCTGCTGTCCTAGGGATGGCTGTGCACCTGCCAGCCATGGGAAGTGGTGAGTGAATCCCAGGCTTTGCTTTGCTGTGTGTGCAGCTTTACCTGCTTTACCTGCAAAATGAGCTTAATCTCAACTCACCATTTCTACCCTCCTGATTCTCTGCCCATCCCATGGGAGTGAGTGAGCAAGTGGCTGCTGAGTGGGCTGAGCTGCCCACCATGGTTAAAGCAGAACAGATGCAGCCATCCTAAAGTGAAACTGTGTAGTTTTCCAGACCCAAATGAGATACAGGCTCCTTTTCTGTTTACCGAGGAAAGGAGAGAACAGAGCTGGCCATGCAAGTTAATTCTTCTGCTAAAATCCCCAATGCATTTTTCCCTGTAAAATTTTGATGGCTTCAGCAGTGGCAAGGACATAAATTTCTTTTCTTCTTTAGCATTATCTTTTTATGCCAAGTTCTTTAACAATATGTAATTTATTAAGCATGAAGTTTTATCTTCCTTTGTTACTACCAAAGCCCATCATAAAAATAACGCCAGAAGTTTTTTTGCACAGAGATTTTTTTTTTTCCCAGAGACAACATAAGCAAATATCATGAACTAAGAAAAATCTAGCTCTGCTTAGATTTGCTTTGCTTTCCACTTCCAGCTGTGTGAAAACTCCCTGTGACAGGGAAAGTAGTTGCAGCTACGCTGTCAACAATACTATGGTAGTTAAAAAGGAACATCTTTTATCATCCTTTATCACTCTGAAAGTGCAAAATGTAAAGCAGCCCTGTAGTTCTACTAAAATGGAGAGAGGTTTGACTCACTTACCTGATGTTACACGAGATCTTCCACAGAGCTGCGGCTTCCAACAGAAATGTGTGGGAGTGAATCAAACTCCAACAGTTTTGATGTCTAATTGGTGGAATTAGAAAAAAATACTCCTCTTTTGGCTTTTAGATCCCATTAGCTCTTGCAACTGGCTCTGCCAGCCCATGCTGATCTCAGAGGGAACCATAACTGAGCACTCCCTGCTGCAGCTTGCCAGCCCAGAAGTGCCAGAAGCCAAGCAGCACCAGCTCTGTTCCTGGAGGGGTCAAAAAATGGGGCAGGAGGTAGGAGGAAAAGGGCATCCTGATCAGCATTGGTGGACAGAGGTGGTCCTGCAAGACCCCACCAAGGCGTCTCTCTGAAATGATGCCTGTAATCAAGCCCCCAAAGTCTCTTACAGAGACAGAAGCAGTTCTGGTACAGGCTGGTGCAAGCTGGTATCATCCCACTGGCATAAGCAGAAAACTCACCAGCTCAGCAACCTCAATGAAGCTAAACCTGCAGATGAAGACAAAGTCGCTCTTGCATTTCTTTTTTATGTTCTTTTTTTACTGATGAGTGAATGGATTTAAGCTTAAGAAAGATAGATTTAGATTGCATATTAGGAAGAAATTCTTTACAGTGAAGGTGGTGAGACACTGGAACAGGTTACCCAGGGAAGTCATGGATACCCTGGAGATGTTCAAGGCTGGATTGGATGAGACCTTGAGCAACCTGGTCTAGCAGAGGGTGTCCCTGCCTATGGGCAGGGGAGTTGGAACTACATGATCTTCAAGGTCCCTTCCAAGCCAAACCATTCCATGAATCTATGATTCTCCTGTGGCTTAGAAGCCATTTTCCTCCGAAGAAACCACACAAATTATATTCAGGGGTGTGCAAAAACTCCTGCATTTGCACAAACACACACACATGTGTCCTGGGAATGCTTCACTAGTTGTGAGAACTGAGTCTTTATGAAAAAACATTTGGTAACACCAGGAATGGCACATGTCCCATCAATTGCTGACCTCTCTGTTTGCTGCAATCTCAGCCCCATCAGAGGAGAGATACTGCACATACACAGCACAGACCTGAGGGCAGGTGTGCATGGCTCCTTTTTGAAGGGCAGGTGCCAAAAAGATGCCAAGCCTCTGTCAAGGGTCAAGCCTTATAAGTAGGGATCTGTTCTTATGCTCTTTCCTCTCAAAAAAACTCACTGAGAAACAGCTCTGGGCAGCAGTTAGTGAAGCTTTGAGCCACCGAGGTGAGTGCCCTAGGGCAGCTTAAGGTGAGTTGTATAAGGTACTGTAACTTTTCTATAGCCACTCTAAAATCTTAGAATCACAGAGAGGCGAGTGTTGAAGGTCATCTAATCCAACCTCCAACCTGTTTGGAAAACAGGCAGTAACATCTTCAAAGGGACAATGCTGTCCTGGGGTGGGGCAGCCCCTGCCACCTGTAGCCAAAGGCTTTGCTTGGGCATCATCATCAGCTGCTGGTCTAGTGGGGGTTCTATCTCATTGCTCTCACCTCACAGGTGGCATATTCCTGCTGCAGTCATAGGTTGTCCCTTCACCAGGGAACTCCCCAGTGCTGGGTACATTGCCCTGTCAGGACACTGCCCATCACCTTAGCCCACAGCCCTGGGCCCCATCGGCAAGCACAGCCAGACCATGTATGTGGGACTGTAGGGAACAGAAGCTGTGCTTTCTGGAACTGGCACCACTGCTGAGCTCTTGGCACATTCCTTCAGGGCACAGGGCACCTGACCCAATTGGGAATCAGGCAATGCTGTTGGAGCCAGGGCTCTCTCAGGGGCTGCAGGAGCAGGGACTGTGACACCAGGGCTCTCAAGACACCACTGTGCCAGAGCACTTATTTCCTCTCCACAACAGCCCCAACCCTTGAGATGGGATGGAGCAGATGATAACAAAGATGGTGGGGGAGTCTCCAAGTTCCTGTGGACTCCTTGGCCCCACAAGATGAGACATGGGTTTGGTGTTCTGTAATGGCTAAACACTTCACAGCATCCCCTGCTTTCTTTTGCAGGCAGGAGATCCTATAACCTTGTGCATGAGGCAGGCAAGGGAATCATGTCAGCACAAGGAGATGACTGTTTCAGTGAGGCTGTCTGAAAGGCCACACTAGCATGTTTCTAGAATTATTCAGAATCTGAATTAGGTAGCAGTCAATTACGACCTGCACAGTGGAGACCTTGGTGCTATAGAATGGCTGAGCTCCTGAAGAAAAAGCAAGAACTCAGAAGATGATATATCACTGCTTGTGTCCCATATGGCCATTTATCTACAGTTAATGCATGAATAATGCAATGAAAGGGCTTTTGCTGACAAGCACATTTTCTTCACCTCCCCATCCTGAAGTATGTTAATTGTGCTCCAAGTACATGGGCAAGAAGGAAAGTACTCACTAGTTAGTTCTGCTTACCCAGAATGCAACAAGTCAAAAGCATCTTACACATGAAGCAAGCTGAAGCCAGACTAAAAAAATACAAACCAAGATAATTTAAGGCCTTGTAACTATTGACCACTGTTTAATGAAAGCGATTTTCACCCATTTCTCCCATTTAAGCAGCAGCACAAGCAGGCAAATCTAAGTCACTGGCCTCATCACCCTTTAATCAAGTTCATGGTCCTCTGCCCATACCTCCACACCTTCAATTTGACAGAATTATGAAAGTCTCTACAGGAATTTATGAAAAGCCATTTAAAAAGAAACAATCCAGGACTATTGGATTCAAAATCTCACATCAGATCATAGTCATTGCACATCATTACACAAGAGAGATCATGGACCTGCTGGAGCAGGTACAGAGGAGGGCCACAAAGATGATCAGAGCGCTGGAGAACCCCCCCTGTGAAGACAGGCTAAAAGAGTTGGCGTTGTTCAGCCTGGAGAAGAGAAGGCTGCAGGGAGATCTTAGAGCTGTACTTCAGTACCTGAAGGGAACCTAAAGGAAGGCTGGGGAAGGACTGATCAGAAGGGCTTGTAGCGACAGGATGAAGGGCAATGGTTTTAAGCTGGAGCATGATCGATTTAGGTTGGACATTAGGAGGAAGTTCTTCACAATGAGAGTGGTAAAATAGTGGAACAGGCTGACCAGGGATGTGTTTGAGACACCATCCCTGGAGATACTCAAGATCAGACTCAGTGTGGCCCTGGGCAGTCTGATCTATTTAGAGGTGTCCCTGCTGACTACAGCTGTGTTGGACAAGATGGCCTCTGAGGGTCCCTTCCAACCCAATGCAATCTGTGAATTACCACTCTTCTGTTCACTGGGAAAACTTCTACAGACACACACCCCCCTCATCTGGGACAGCATTCACACCACTACATTAGCCATTCAAAAAACCAAACCCTTCTAGATGGTGAATGTTCGACATGGATTTTCCAGGGCCAGTGCCATTGTCACTCACACTGATGGTATGAGAGGCTTTGGCTCCCATCATGTAACACAGCCTGTACACCCTTTGGACAAGATCACACTAACAGCAGAGCTGGGCTGGAGGAGCTCCATGCAACTACTCTCAAGACTGGCACTGGCACAAGTGGATCTGCTTGTGACACAGCTTTGCAAATTCTCTGTAGCCTTTCTCACTGCAGTACGACTCAGCTCAATGCACTGTCCAGGGTTGGTTTGTTTCTATTATATTTAAGCACAAATGAATGTTTAATCTGCCTTGAGGAGTGCCAGAAGAATTCCCTAGCAAGGCTTAGTAAGAGAAAGGTACTGCACAGCCTGGCACATTCTGCTGTCCCATGCAGCTGAGAGGTGAATTGCTGTGTACCCCAAGGAAGCCCTCAGTTGTCTGGGTGATAGATGTCTTCACTGTCTGCTCTTGAACCAAGGACTTATCACACTCCAGGAAGCTGAGAGTTGTATCAGAATGTTCAAAGGCTTAGTGTCAGGCAGATAAAATTAAATAATATTCAAAAGCACAGATTTAGATAAACAAAACAAAATTGCAACAGATAAAAACATTGCACAGCATGACTGCCAGACTAAGCAGAGAAGATCCTCCTTAGAAGCTCTATCTCATCAGGTCTCTTGCGGCTCTGTAAGCTCTGGTAGCCCAGCACAGGTCAAAATGCTTACAACCAGCACTTCTCATAGTCTTCACCATTGCCTGGCTGCAAGGGAAGTGTCCAGTTCCCCACTCCATGCCCACAGCCAGGCATCACACTGCCCGCAGGTGTGAGATGCTTCCCTGGAGACCTCTACACAGATCTGCCCGCTCAGCCACCCACTGCAGGACTAACCACTGCTCAGTGATGGCAAGAAGGTGTGATGGGAAGAAGGCACTGACCTAGAGTTACACTGAAAAGCATAAATCAGCAGAAGTTTGGTGACCTGAACATTGCCCTTTTAGCCTTTGCATTAGCCAAGGGTCTAATGCAACCACTTACACAGTAACAGTTTGACCACTAAAGAGAAGAGGAAGGTCCAGTCTGAGAAGGGTGACCAGCAACCATAGCTGCTCATCTACTCAAGACTGTGCATCTGCATGTGGATGTGCATGCCTGGACAGATCTTCACCTGTGCTGCACTAGCTGATGCATATACCACACTTCTCAGAACACTTATCATTAAATCAGACATCATCACACATTCTAAAATGAATTCTCTGCTCTCTTGGTCTGCCATGATATTTTCCCTTTTTGTAAATAAATGTCTGGAATAGAAGATCAAAATATCAGCCAGGTAAAAAGGGTTTCTCAGGAGCATGTCTCAGAGGCTCAGAACTCAGCAAATTTCCCACAGAGTTGTCTTGTCACTGCTTTATTTCTTTGCACCAAGATTTCCCTAAACCTTTTGCCTTTAATAGATGAGGGATTCTTTGCATTGCAAAGCTGCAGAAAGCAAATTACTTAACTGGAGACTGACATACCTAGTGGCAGCTGAGTTTGAGTTCAATAGCACCAACAAGGAACTCAGAACTTGCTTGATGAAGTCAAGATAAAGGAATACACACAGAATAAATCTGCATTGTTTGAGTGGCTATTTGTAGTACCTCTGCGTGGAGTTATAGAGCAAAGCAGCAATAAGAAATTGCAAAATGAGAAAAGAAACAGATGCTGAATTGCTGGAACGTGTCCAGAGAAGGGCAACAAAGCTGGGGAGCAACAAAGCTCTATGAGGAGAGGCTGAGGGAGCTGGGGTTGCTTAGCCCGGAGAAGAGGAGGCTCAGGGCAGATCTTATTGCTCTCTACATCTACCTGAAGGGAGGTTGTAGCCAAGTGGGGGTTGGACTCTTCTCCCAGGCAACCAGCACCAGAACAAGAGGACACAGTCTCAAGCTGCTCCGGGGGAGGTTTAGGCTGGATGTTAGGAAGAAGTTCTTCATAGCAAGAGTGATTTGCCATTGGAATGGGCTGCTCAAGGAGGTGGTGGAGTCACCAGCACTGGAGGTGTTTAGGAAGAGACTGGATGGGGTGCTTGGTGCCATGGTTTAGTTGATTAGATGGTGTTGGATGATAGGTTGGACTTGATGATCTCAAAGGTCTTTTCCAACCTGGCCTATTCTATTCTATTCTATTCTGTTCTATTCTATTCTATTCTATTCCTAGGTGGAGACATGGCAGACAACATTACTGGGGCAAAAGAGGGGGGGGGGGAATCTTTGAAGGTTTCTACTTAATATTTTCTAAATTCTTTTTTACCTTCTCTTCAGTAGTTCAAATTTGGTAAGAATGTGTGTATGGCAAATATTTTGTAACACCATCACTTAGTTCCACTGCTACCAGCTCTGTAAGTTACAAAAGCAAAATAAGTTCATTCTAACCAGACAACCACGAAAAACTCCTACTAAGGACCACACTGGGAATGTTAGGTATTGCAATGGCTTTTATGCTTTTGTTAACATTCTCACTGGATCTACCACAATTGGATATTCTTTATTCAATGACTGGAGATCTAAAAACCTTGGCTACTGCCTGTCCGTGTGTTTGTCTAGGAGAAATCAAAAGGGAGTGAATTACATTAAAGTGAAGAATTCCTCTCTCAGTCCTGCAGATCCACAAATAAATCTTTCCAGAAGACAGTCCTGCTGACAACTCAAATTCTACCAACAATTCCTGTGGAGCACTGTTTGACTGATACTGTGACTAGAGTCACAAAGGCTAGACCTTGTATTATTCATTAATAAAAAGGTCCCCTGCAGAAATGCATCAGAGAACTGAGCCTTTCCTTCATCCCTGGACATTTCTGCAAACACTGAAGAAGTGGCTAAACCTGCCCGGAAATAGTGCTTGGTGTGACCAAGACAAGGGTGTCCCGTGTGGGGTGCCAGGGGTAAGCACAGCCACTCACCATGTCCTTCCCATCTCTCTGCCACATGCAGATTGTGCCAGCGAGGGCAGGGCTGCCGCAGCAGGCAGATCCTCTTCTCAGCCCCAAAGGCTGCTTTTCTTTTGTGATTTCACTGCAGTGGAAGCTCAGCCCAACCAGCCACTTCCTCAGTCCCCACCATAGGATGGAAGACAGAATTAGGAGGTTGAAGATGCAAAAAAACCCTGAGTTGTGATAATGACAGTTTAACAGGTAGTGCAAAAGCTGTGCATGCAAGCAGAACAAAACCTGGAATTCATCTGCTTCACATGCCAGCCAGGTGCTCAGCCATCCCCAAGATACAAGGACTCCATCACCTGTGGCAGGTACAGAATCACAGATTCACAGACTGGTTGAGGTTGGCAGGGATTTCTAGAAGTCATCTGGTCCAACCTGTCTGCTCAAGCAAAGCAGGAAATAAAGTCTGAATGGAAAATAAGGCAGAAATAAATAGCATGTTTCTTCCCTTTATTAACCCTCCCTCCTAATCTGCATGTGTCCAAGAAGCAAAAGCCTCAATTTGCCACCAGGTCTCAGCTTTGAGTTCAGGGTTTTTTCAGGGCAGTAATTTCCAGAGCAATAGAAAAAGCCTCATTGTATTAAGAAAACCAAGCCTGAGCCTATCTTAAAACTACACACTTTTATGCGTAATCATTTTGAACTGTCTCCCTGGTTAATAAGAAATAAAAGTATTTGTCTGAAAATCCTGAAGGCAATAAAAAACTGTTGTGAGCAGGCATGCTGAGCACACTGGTCAGTGAGATAAATGAAGCTAGTCAGGCTAGAATAACACCAGAAGGATGTTATTAAATTAATGCTTGGGGAATACACAGGGCAGGCTTCTGCTTAGTTTTCCACTTTTTTTAACCTGTTTCTGATTTCCTTTGCCAACAAAGACAGATCTTTGAACATGTTTTCCTGAAATTTCTTCTTGAAAATGAATGGTGTTTCACTTAAGAGACAATAAAATGTATTAGGATGTTGCATGTGGCAGATTGATTGGAGGTGCATGCATATATCCTAAGGCAGAAAATGAATAGAACAAAACAAAACCACCAAAAACTGTCTGGGTTTAGCCAGTTTCTTCCTATGCCCTTAGACTCAGAAAAATAGAGTCTGCTCTGTCCTTGATGTAGTAACTTTCCAGAGGAGGCATTCATCCATCATCTGTCTGGAACTGTTTCAGCAACACGTGACACCAAGCTGTGTGGCCCAGCTTACACTCGAGAGGGAAGGGATCCATCCAGGGGGTCCTGGCCAGGCTGGAGAGGTGGGCCCAGGTCAACCTCATGCAGTTCAATCTGGCCAAGTGCAAGGTCCTGCAGCTGGATCAGGGCAATCCCAAGCACAAATCCAGGCTGGGTAAAGAGTGGCTCAAGAGCAATCTGGAGGAGAAGGCCTTGAAGATGTCAGTAGATGACAAATTTCCCAGGTGCCAACAATGGTCACTGGCAGCCCAGCAGGCAGCTTACTTTTACTTTCATTTTATCCAGTGGTTTCCAGAAGTCAAGAAACTAGTTCTCTTGTAATAGAAAACTTCTCACCAAATCAACTCTTTGCTTCAGCCAGCTGATTTATTACCCACTTGTTCTCTTTATACAAATGGAAGCCACAAATGAAATGAAAATGGTAAAGCTGACAAATGCCAACTATTGCTGTGCAGATTAAGAGCATCACAACAACTTATTTTTTTACAGTGAGTGCTGAGGCAATAAAGAGTAAATTTAAAGCAACTAGTGGGAAAAGAGCTCTGTATCTTGTCTTTTCTGACCTTTAGCCCATCATCAGAGAAACAACCAGATGCCATGCCTGTCCTCCTCTCACTGGAGAAGAACCACAGGGGTTTGTCTGGGGTAAGTGCTCTGACCACAACCGAGGAGTATTCAAATGCAAAGCTCACAATGCTGCCCACTGCTCCACATTGTCCCTGCTGTGCCATGGAGACCTTAGGGAGAGACACACTGCACTATTTGAAAGCTATCACCTGCACCTTCAGTCTTCTCGGGTTTTGAATATCCAACCACCCCTGCAATACCCACATCTTCCTTTCTTCTAAGGGGGTCTGGGTTGGTTTACCATGGCTTGTTCAGGCATGAGAACAATATGTATTTTAAGTATTTTGGCCATGAGTGAGTTACAGGAATCCTCCTTCTATGAACCTGGAAAGCCAAGGACTATGGGCTTGGCAAGGAGAAGAGGGTGTGAGAGCAGGCTGACAGCAGATCTGCAATGCAATCACGTTTCTAACCCAGAGAAGATTTGCTGTAACAGAAGGCAGACAGGGAGGGGATGTGCCATGGGTTTGTGTAAAGCTGTATTTACTTTCAAATCAAGTTGTGTTCTCCACTTTTTCCATCAATATATTTGGTTGCATCAACATTTTTTAAGAGGAAAGCAGAATTTAAATGGATGAGAAAGAGATAAGCAACTTTTTTAGGTCTCTTCAGGCCAGGGAACAGTGCATGAAATCCACTTTAAACTAATGTCTTAAAGCCAAGCAGAACAAAAGATATATCTCCAGCAAATGTTGATTGAGGACAAAATGTTAATAGTCTCCAATTGCTTATAGTTGTTTCTGAGAATATTTTTCAAGTGGAAACAACTGTTTAAACAAACCTTGAGCAGAAACAGCGTGAATAACTGAATGAATAATTAATGAAGTGCACTGACTGTTGCAGGTCTTCTGTAGGAAGTCATTTACTCCTGGAGCCCAGGAATTTATGTTTCCAATGTGACTTACTCTGTGTTCCTGCAACTAGAGGCAGTATTAAACGTGTTCTTCCATGTGTTCCTGTGTTAGTACATTTTCCTCTTTTTTCTTTTAATTACTTGGGTTTATATGACAGCTTTCACGCTAGGCTACATAACAGGAATGTTCCTCAGTCACTCATGTGACCGTAGAACACTGGGAGTGACAGAGAGCAATGCAAGGAGTGAAAGGATTTTTTTCCCTTCTTTGAGCAGAAAAATATTCCTATCTTATTGCTAGCTGATTATTAGCTCTTCAGCAAGAACTATGTGGTCATGCAAAGACTCCTCTTCTCTTCCTGACTTTACTGTAGGTTTCCAAACAGCCTGACCTGAATGGGTGATGCTCTTTCCTTTCCAAGTACTATAAGAGCACTGAATTGTGATTCATTACTCTGTCTTCAGGGGCTTGGGAGACAGCAAAACACAGTCCGTGTTACAAGAGATCACACACTAATTAACAGCATTATACATTTATGAACCAATTATCATATTTACACAGGACAAGTGCATCCTACATTTAATTATAATTCAAGGTCTCAGCTGAATAAGCCCACGATTGAAGAAAAGCCCCACGCACCCTATCAGCATTTTGCAACTGAAAGTCAAGACATTTGGCCAAGCATGCTCTGCAGCTTTCTTTTCCAGAGCTATCCATAATATTAGGGGGTTGAGTCCAAACCTGTGTGGCAAAGGGGCTGACTTGCCCTGTTGCAGCAAGCACATCCTCTCCCAGGCTGCTCCACACTGACTGTTCTGCCCTGCACTGCTGATAGCCCTCTTTCGGGCACAGCTAGGAACAGCCAGCAGAGGCAGCTGTACCTGTGGTACCAGCTGTGCCCTCTGCAGGTCTGGGGCAGAGAAAATCAGAGCCAGGCATCCAGGTACCATGAAATTGTCAATCGCAGAACATCGACTGTTAAAGTGCAGTCTCTCTCTCTCCCTCTTTCCTAACAGCTACACATAAGTAGGAGGAAAAGGAAAGTAATCGTTAACCCTAACTATAAATGTGAAGCTGATGGATGTATGGGACATTCTTTTCCTTGGATCGATGAACAAAAATGCTGAGCGGGCAGATGTTATTTACATCATATTTCCCCCTCTCGAGACTCACAGAGCTCTCTTAAAGCAGAAGCATATGTCATGCACTACCACCCTGTATTCCCCTGATATCACTCTTCATGGAAGTATCTTTATTTAGCTAGATCGAATAATTCCATTCAGATCTAATCAGCAATTCACAGAAAATAACTTCTGCTGAACCTGAGCTGGTCAGAATAGTAAGTAGAGACAGATATCCTCTGGGCAGCCCTTGACAAATAAACACTAAAATTCATATCTGACCGTCTGGAAGAGGAAATTGCTAGCTATGTTTTAGTGATGCCTATTACAGCTGAAAGTACTCTCTTGGCCCATATTTTTGTCATGGTGTTAATATTAAGGATTTACAAGGCACATGAAGAATTGCACAGGCATAGTGGGAAGGTCTTTTGCCTCCATATGTCAGCATAAATCTCTTCATGCCAGAGGTGAGCCTTTGCTTTGATAATGCCTTTTGTGTGGAAGGAAAATAAGTTATCTTTCAATGCACATAGCAGCTTGGATATTTAACTTGCTCTGTACTGACCAAGCTCAAGGTGAGCACTAATTAATATCTCCTTCTCAGGACCAGAGAGATCAGCACCTCTGCTCACATCTGGGACAGGCAATCACTGCCGCTGTTCATCAGGGAAGGTTAAGGCTGGATGTTAGGAAGAAGTTCTTCATAGAAAGAGTGATTGGCCATTGGAATGGGCTGCCCAGGGAGGTGGTGGAGTCACCATCCCTCAAGGTGTTTAGGAAGAGGCTGGATGGGGTGCTTGGTGCCATGGTTTAGTTGATTAGATGGTGTTGGATGTTAGGTTGGACTTGATGATCTCAAAGGTCTCTTCCAACCTGGTTAATTCTATTCTATTCTAGTCCAGTCTAGTCTAGTCTAGTCCATTCTACTCCTATTCTATTCTATTCTATTCTATTCTATTCTATTCTATTCTATTCTATTCTATTCTATTCTATTCTATTCTATTCTATTCTGCCATCTCCACATTCCTTGTCATGCCAAAGTACATTGCTTCATGATTTCAGCCTCTGCTTCCAGTCCTTTTCACCAACATACCAATCTGAAACATTTCCTATCCCCTCATAAGCGCTGTTTTACCTGTGCAACTTCCACAGCTGCCTTCACTATCCACCTACAAGGAGTATAGCTGGAAAATTATCTTTAAAAGTCGTTTAAAGCAGCCATAAATGAGTCTTTCAAACTGATAGTGCCACGAGGAAGCCTGGCACACACATCTGTCTGGAAAATTCATGGGTACCTGAGAACAAAAAAAAAATCATAATATTTGGCTCTGATATTAATAATATTTGCTGCTTCTGCTACCCCTTCTACAGAAATATACTGTGTTACATTTTTGGCAATTCCTGGATAAGGAACGGAACAAGACTTTAATTTTCTCTGAGGCAGGCTGTATATTTTAAAAGCTCTATAAACATGAGTTTTCCAAAGCACAGTCTTTGTTCCTCTAGGCATTAATGTTGCAAGCCAAGTAATAAGGCTTCGAGCACTAATCAAAAAATTTAGAATTGCAAGTTGATAACAAACAACCTGAAGCCCAAATAGCTTTTAGCACTAAAAATAAATCCAGGCTTGTCTGGGATCTCTGTGGAGCTTTGTACCTCCCATTCCGTAAACATTCTTCCATTTCAGCTTTCAGATTAGTTGCTGTTCAGTCTACTTCAACATCTGTGAAAGAACTTTCCCCAGCAGAGGAAACTAATAGGTTTGCAGAGCTGCTGGTTTGTGAGGTCTCATGATACCTAGTGAGAAAGCTCTGCTTCCAAAAGCCAGCCCAGTAAGTTTTCCCTGATCATCTGTACTTAAAAAGCACTTTTGCTGGAATTTCCCAAAGTATAAAACTTCTGCCTGTTGTATTTTAATTCACTAAGGGATATCAGCCCTTCTCTTGCCAGAGCTATTTGCTCTGTGACTAAATCCTAAGGCATGTCTGTTATGTTGATGGTTTTTCAGATAGGAACAGTATACACTGGCACAGGTTGCCCAGGGGGCTGTTAGAAGCCCCGTCCCCAGAGGTTTTTAAGGACAGGCTGGTTGTGGCTCTGAGAAGCCTGATCTAGTATGAGGGGTCCCTGCCCATGGCAGGGGGGTTGGAGCTACATGATCCTTGAGGTACCTTCCAACCATAATAATTCTGTGATTCTATATTCTGGCCCCTTCTCCTTGACTCCTCATTGCTGATTTCCACTCTTACCCTATTAATTTTCCCACCACACAATTCTGATTAAAAATGCTATATAGATTCATTAAAAATAATCTCTAAAAAAATTAGTCTCAGTCACTTGCTTTGCTACTGTCTTTTGAACTGCCCTTTAACAGTTCTTCAAAGGAAAGCAAGGCTGGACAGATGGGTAGAGTCCAAGGGCATGAGATTTAACAAATCCAAGTGCCAGGTTCTACACATTGGTCACAACAACCCCATGCAGTGCTAAAGACTGGGGTCAGAGTGGCTGGAGAGTGGCCAGGCAGAAAGGGACCTAGGGGTACTGGTCAATAGTAAGATGACCATGAGCCAGCAGTGTGCCCAGGTGGCCAAGAAGGCCAATGGCATCCTGACCTGGAACAGGAATAGTGTAGCCAGCAGGAGCAGGGAGGTCATTCTGCCCCTGTCAGTTTAGGAAAGATGCTGAGTTCCTGGAACATCTCCAGAGAAGGGCAACAAAGCTGGGGAGGGGTTTGGAGCACAAGCCCAATGAGGAGAGGCTGAGGGAGCTTGGGTTGCTTAGGCTGGAGAAGGGGATTGGTCTCTTCTCCCAGGCAACCAGCACCAGAACAAGAGGACACAGTCTCAAACTGCACCAGGGGAGGTTTAGGCTGGAGGTGAGGAGAAAGTTCTTCACAGAGAGAGTTGTTAGCCATTGGAATGTGCTGCCCAGGGAGGTGGTGGAGTCCCCATCCCTGGAGGTGTTCAAGAGGGGATTGGACATGGCACTTGGTGCCATGGTTTAGTTGATAAGATGGTGTTGGGTGATAGGTTGGACTTGATGATCTCAAAGGTCTTTTCCAACCTGGTTAATTCTATTCTATTATTTTCTCTATTCTATTCTATTCTATTCTATTCTATTCTATTCTATTCTATTCTATTCTATGTTCCTA